>NC_056628.2:15276510-15536510 GCF_002870075.4 Lactuca sativa | reverse complement strand
GTTGCTGCCTCCCCCAACACCACCTTGCATGGTCACTACCCTACCACCATTCAAACCCTGTCACTTCTTGTTTCTGATGATCCATGAGTGAAATTGATCTTTGATGAATTTATTTGGGGCTTGATTGATTGTAATCTCTAAGTCTGATGATGAACGGATAAACATCAGTGTATTTCAATTTGGATGGTCAAACCATAGAAAGTCAAAATTGGGACTACAATCTTAATCAGATTTATGACCGGATGTGTAATGCGATCGACTGAAATCAAGATTGGATATTATCGGAATAAGCAGATGTTCTTGCAAGTCAATCTAAAAAGTCAAAATTGGGGCAAACAGGCTCTTTGGTGCGAGCGGACCCACTGTGATCGAATGAAATCGGAGTCGGAACCAATGAAATCAGGATTTAGAATAATGGTGTTTATTCGCTCGCAATTGAATGCTGATGTTGAAAGTCAAAATTGAGACTTTGCAAATTGATTCACCATTTTCGGTGGTGGGTATGAGATTTAAAGACATGCCCTGCTCCCTTAAAATAATTGGCCTACATTTGATGCATACAATAACACAATAATTAGTTTAAACACCTGAACCTAGGTCGCTCTCTCTCTCTCTATCTCTCTCTCTCTCTCTCTCTCTCTCTCTCTCTCTCTCTCTTTCTCTGTATATATATATATATATATATATATATATATATATATATATATATATATATATATATATATATATATATATATATAAGGTTCAAATAAGAATAATTATAAAATTAAGAAAGTAATAAAAAATAATGTGACCCAGTGGTGGTTGGGTGGTAGTGTTTTAGATTAATATATGAATATTACATTCCTCTGTCGTGTCGGCACGTAAGAGAGTTTTGCGGCAATATATATATATATATATATATATATATATATATATATATATATATATATATATGAATATGACGGTTAGTGGCAGATGTGGTGGTGGTGTCGCGGGTGGCAAAGATGTTGGTGACGATAACGGATATTATATATGAATAAGTATATACTTATTCAAATATGGATAACTCTATTCATATTTAGATATATAAGTATATTCATATATGAATATGGTGGTTTGTTAAGTCTAAATTTGTGGTTTATATTTTGCTTTTTCTGGCATTTGTAATTTTTGGTTTATATATATATATATATATATATATATATATATATATATATATATATATATATATATATATATATATATATATATATATAGTGAGAAAGGCGTGTTTTAATTGTGCCTAAGGGGGAGAAAACGTGAAGGGGGCTGCCATTATTGAAGGAGCGTGTTCTAGAGAGAGAAAAGAGAGAACGTGTGTATGTGTGTGTGTGAATCCTGTGTACATGGATCATTATTGAATATCATTGAGTGCATTGAAGATTCATCATGTTGTTCTTCTTCTTCTTCTCAATTCCATCTTGAATCATCCACTTGATTGAGATTCCGCACCATCAAGTGGATCAGATTGATACGTCAAAGCGATTTGGGGACTTAGAGTTAGTATCAGAGCTTGGATCATATCAAGTAATTTGGCACGATATTGAACGTTTTTGGCTTTTTTTTTGAAGGTTTTGGCGTTTTTGATTAGTTTTAGACAAAATCTTGGATGTTTGTTCTTCGTGTTCTTCATAATTTTGAGTTTTGATCGAATTTTTGCGTTACAAGTTGAAAAAAAAAACGTGTTTTTGGACGTAATCTATGAGGCCTAGACGATCATTTTCGGTTTCGGAGTAGGGTTTCCGAGGAGTTCTCGGCTAAAATCACGATTGTGGTAAGCAGGTTTGCGATGACGCGTCTGCGAGGTTTGCGGTAGACCGTGCGAAGGTTCTCGGTGGAGCGTGTGAGGGTTTTCGGCCTCGAACATTTTCGGTGCGCAGGTGTTCGGTTCACGTGTTCAGTCCTCGCATTTTTGGTTAAAGGTTGATTTCGGTGCGAGACTTCTCGATTAGGATGAGAAGCCTCGCGATTTCGGCCTGAAAATCAAATTTTTCGATTTTAAAACCTAGTTTTCGACCCTAAGCTTCGTTTTCGATAAAATAACCTCATTTTCGATATTAAAGCTTCGTATTTAGTCAAAAAGCCATGTATTCCGTCAAATACTTTTGTTTTTTATCATACAATTTTCGTTTTCGATCCTAAGTTTTGAATTTCGATTTTTGACTTTCAAGCTTGACATTTGACTTTCAATTTTTGACCTTTGTCTTTCAAAGTTGACTTTGACTCTCAAGTTTAATCTTTGACTTTTAACTTTGACTTTCTCGTTTGAATTTCAAGTTTTCACGTTTGACTTTCAAGTTTGACTTTTCAGGTTTGACTTCCAAGTATGACTTTCGAGGTTTCAAGTCAAAGGACACTTTTCTTGGCTACGAAATAAGATCTATTTTTGATAAACAATGAGTTCCTCAATCACCAAGGGTAATGAAACTTCATGTTCTCAGTCTTGTGAAGTTATGATTAAGCTTCTTCGTGATAAGAATTGATATATTACCTAGAGACAATGAGGACCTTAGGTATGAAGACTATATTCTTAAAAAGGCCCAAAAACCCTTAAAAGAACAAGTAGAGGCCAAAACCAAGGACTTTAGAAAACTTCAAGAAGAATATAGTAATAATTGTGAAAATAACAACTATGCTAAAAAGGAAATCGCCAAATTAACTGCCGAACTTGATGCATTACAGGCTAAATATAAAGATGTTGAATTTAACTTTAAGAAGTTTGACGTGTCAAGTGAGGTAGTTGTGTCCATGATTGAGAAACAATTAAAATTTAAGGATAATCAAACAAAGGGTCTAGGGTATCACAATGTTCCACCTTCCTTCAATGACAACTATACCCCACCCCTTAAACTCAACGAGGAAGAGACATCTGCTCAGTTTGGCCAACCTCTTGCTCCTGCTTCAGTTAAGATTGAACAATCAGACCCAACTGAGAGTGTTGAGGTGAATGATACTAATGCCTCTACTTTATGTGTAAGTAAAGTAGTGGAAGATGAGAACAAGGAGAACATAAATAATTCTAGTTATGTTGATTCTGTTGACTGTTAAACCAATGTCTCATTGAACTCTGAATTTGTTTCTTCTAATTCAGTTGCTTCTAATCAACCTGTTGTTGGTAAATACAGGCCACCAAAACAAACGAAACAGAGTGCTAGTGTGCTTGTGGTAACAATCAGAGACAAGGCATGGGCATGCTACCAGGGGCAGAAAGAAACAATTTCTACATGAAGAAACATACATGTTGACACTGTGGAACTACTGGACACATTGCCAGAAATTGTCCAAATCACACATATGTTCCTTACTATACACAAGGATGGAAAAATGTGCCAAGAGGGAGGTTCTCCAAAAGGAATCCTTAGAGGTCACAATCGCGCAATGGTGACTGGAATGCGAAAAGGCTAAGAATCCAACTCCCAAGGTCAAGAAGGGAATGTCGGCCAAGAAACCAAATTCAAGAGATGGTTTAGTTAAACAAAGATCAGTTAATTCAAAGTCATTTCGGCCATCGGTTTCAAGCTCAAAAGAAAGTGATAAGGCATCCATCCGATCAAATAAGAAATGGGTTAAACTCAACTACAAATGGGTACCAAAGGTTCATACTCCCAAATCAGCTAATGAGTCTGACATTTCTTCATTTTTTGTGTCTGATAAATAGGATATGTCATCAGACTTTAGTTTGTTGATAGTGGCTGTTCCTGGCACATGATAGGGAACATTTCTCATCTGTACAACATTCAGAATCTTCATTGAGAGTATGTGTCCTTTGCGGGAAAGGAAGAAGGGAAGAGGATCACAAATAAGGATTGTACTTAACTATGTGAAAAAAAATGGATCTGTTACGAGATTGAACTATGTGTGCTGTTCTCAGATCATCTGGATGCAACTTCCATTGGTGACTTATGGTTTGAGTTTTCTTCTCAATACTTTTGAGTTTCTCTTAAAATGATTCGTTTAAAAGAAAAATTTTCTTTTAATTTTGCGCATTTATTTTATTTCTTCCCATGCACAAATTTAGGGGGAAATCAAAATACAAAAATTTATAAAACGAAAATCCAAAATATATGTACTTATGAGTTTTCGTTTGTAGATGATTATTTGGGAAGTGCTATGAAGTCTAGTGCTAAAAGGCAATTTGAAATTCGTGTAATGCACTGAAGTCAAATTGTTTAGACTCTGTGTTCAATGTGCTGGTAGACACGAAGGAGTTCAAATGGACTAGCCTTAGATTGACAACAAAAGGATTTGACATCTGGACTTAGATAGTTTCATTTGGACTGACCATACGACGCTTGGATAGATTGAGCAATGTGATACGAATCAGGGGAGATAGGGCCGAGTTTATAAGAGACGCAACGCAAGGGGCGATTAGTAATTTAATTAAAGTTAATTATAGACTTTATTTTTGTGATTAAGTTTCCTAGTATGGTGATTTTCGTTTATGCTTTAATAAGGGCTAGGGCCGGCTTGGGCAGGGGACATGAATTATGAACTTTAATCTTTCTTTGTGGAGATTTCTCTGAATCTCGAACTATCAGAGCCCCAGTTGTTGATTTATTTTAAGCATTAAGCTAATAGTAGTTGCAGCTTTGAGTCTGTTCGTATCAAATTGGTATCGGAGCGACGTTCCTGGAGCACTGTTCACGACATCACTGTTCATACGGTTTATATATTAGGTCCATGACAAAACCAGTCACTTGTTCTGAAGGCACCAAAGATTCGACCTCCGATGGTGATCGCGACCGATTGGAGGAGTTGAAGCAGGAGATTAATTCGATTAAGGCAGATGTAGAAAAGAGACATACTATTGCAGACCAAAGGCATGAGGAACTGATGGGATTGCTCTTGAAGGTTTCGCAAAATTCTAGCCTACCACCACCGATTTATTCATCAACAAGTCAGACCCAACCACCGCCACCATCATTGATCCTACCACCACCATCACCTTTCTGACCACCACCAACGGTGTTCCAGTCAGTGACATCTATACCGATTCCGACATTAACCACACACCTGACGGACAGATGGCTCCAACACCAGCCCCACCTTGCCCAGTTTGGAAGGGAGGATCAATGGCGCCAACGCACACCATTTACCGTCGGAGATGTCTCGGGCTCAAGTAACAGCCGAGGTAAACAAACCTACTTGGACACGGGGTGGGGGGAAGACCAGTATGAACCCAGGGGTTATAACGAGGGTCATGTATTCAACCAAGACCTTATGGGTGGCCACAGAAATGGAGGAGAATGGGTACCGGGAACAGATTATCGCCTGCGAAAGCTAAAGATGCCATTATTTGAGGGTGAAGATGCATTTGGATGGGTATACAAGGTTGAAAGTTTATTTGAGATCCAGGGTTTGGTTTCGTCTACATAAAAAATCATTGAGGAGATGCTTACAGCAGGGGTAATCCGAGCAAGTTCTAGTCCGTTTTCCAGTCCAGTGTTATTAGTGAAAAAGAAAGATGGTAGTTGGTGATTCTGCGTCGACTACCGGGCTCTTAACAAGGCAACAATATTAGACAAGTTTCCTATCCCTGTTATTGACGAATTGCTCGATGAACTACATGGCGCGGTTATTTTCAGCAAAATTGACTTAAAATCCGAGTACCATCAAATTCGGATGAAACTGGAAGATATTCAAAAGACGGAATTCCGGACCCACGAAGGGCATTATGAATTCCTCGTGATGCCCTTCGGGTTGACTAATGTCTCATCAACATTTCAAGCACTTATGAACAAGGTGTTTCGGCCGTATCTGCGTAAATTCATTCTCGTCTTCTTTGACGATATATTGATCTACAGTCGGTCGATAGATGAGCATCGGGAGCACCTCACATGGGTTTTTGGCTGCCTTAGAACTAAGGGCCTGTTTTGTAATCGCAAGAAGTGTGTTTTTGGTCAAGATAAGGTGGAATACCTTAGGTACATAGTGACAAAAGACGGCATCATGGTTGATCCGGCGAAAATATCAGCTATGACCTCATGGCCTGAGCCTAAGACTGTACGTGAGCTGCGATGGTTCCTCGGACTAACAAGATATTACCGTAAATTTGTGCAAGGTTATGGAAAAATCGCAAGGACACTCACTGATCTACTTAAAAAAGATCAGTTTCATTGAAATGAGGAGGCAGCCCGCGCATTTCGACAGTTGCAAGACACAATGACATGTGTTCCTGTTTTAGCTCTCCCTGATTTCACCAAGGAGTTTGTCATTGAGACGGATGCATCGGGTCATGGTTTAGAGGCGGTACTAATGCGGGCGACCCATGGCGTACTTTAGCCAGGTGTTAGGAGTGCGTGCTCAACAAAAGTCGATCTATGAAAGAGAACTGATGGCCATTGTTCTAGCTGTTCAAAAATGGCGGCCCTACTTGTTGGGAAAACATTTTCGAGTGATCATTGACCAACGAGAATTGAAGTACTTGTTGGAATAGAGGGTGGTGTCCGAAGAGTACCAAAAGTGGATTTTGAAACTATCTGGGTATGACTTTGAAATTTTATATCGGCCCCGGAAGGAGAATGGAGCAGCCGACGCTTTGTCGAGACGAGGTGATGGGGTACGGTTGTCTGAACTCGTGGTTGCTCACACCAGTAATAAGGGTGACTTGTTACTAGGTTTAAAACGGGACCCAGATGTCTTAGACATGATTAGTTTAATCAAATCCGGAGATGAGAATATGAATGAATATGAGATTCGAGATGGATTGGTTTTCTATCAGAATCGCTTGGTGTTGCCCTCCCACTCTTCTTGGATTGACCGTTTATTCCAGGAGGCGCATGGTGGTGTGGTGGGGGGTCACGAAGATACTCAAAAATCCTACCATCGATTAGCACGAGAAGTTTATTGGGTTGGCATGCGGCAGGACGTGGCAGAACGAGTAGCCAAATGTGGCATTTGTTAACAGAATAAATATTCAAATTTGGCACCAGCAGGCCTTTTACAACCACTAGAATTACCAAAACGGATCTGGTAGGATTTAAGCATGGATTTCATAGAAGGGTTGCCAAAATTGGAAGGGTATAGCGTGATCTTGGTTGTGGTTGACCGTCTTAGTAAGTCTGCTCATTTTATTCCTTTAAAGCATCCATTCGCCGCAACTACTGTTGCCAACACATTCATTCGTGGGATTATACGGTTACATGGTATTCCTTTGTTAGTGGTGTCGGATCGGGATAAAATATTTCTGAGTCGTTTCTAGAAAGAACTCTTCTGACTCCAAGGTACCACGTGGAAATATAGCACCGCCTATCACCCACAGACGGACGGTCAAACAGAGGTTGTGAATCTTAGTTTAGAAACATATTTGCGTTGTTTTGCGTCAAGTAAACCAAAACAGTGGGTGAAATGGTTACCATGGGCGGAATATTGGTACAATACATCTTATCATTCATCTGTTAAAGAAACTCCTTTTAAAATCATGTATGGTCGTGACCCACCTCATCTGCTCAATTATGATTTTGGAACGACAGTCACGTTTGAGGTAGATAATTACCTGTGGGAGCGAGATGGGGTGTTAGAGGAATTCAAGGAACAGTTGGCAAAAACACAGCAAGTGATGAAGGCCCGAGCTAATCACAAAAGGAGAGATGTGGAATATGAAGTTGATGACTTGGTTTATTTGAAGTTGCGTCCTTACAGGCATAATATGGTGGTTGGAAGGCGTAATGCTAAACTAACACCACGTTTTTATGGTCCTTTTCGCATTTTAGCTCGTGTGGGGAAATTAGCCTATCGCCTGGCATTACCAACCTCCGCAACCATCCATCCAGTTTTTCATGTTTCTCAGCTCAAGAAGATGATTGGTGACCAGGAGGCTCTATCTTATTTACCAGAAGGATTGACAAAGACTATGGAAGTACAGGTAGTGCCGGAACAAGTGTTGAAGTTGAGGAAACATCAAGGAAAACAGGAAGTTTTGGTGAAATGGAAGGATTTACCGGAGACTAAGGCGACCTGGGAGGATATCGAAGTTATACAAGCTCAATTTCCTAATTTCCACCTTGGGGACAAGGTGGATTTTCAGGGGCGAGGTATTGATATGAATCAGGGGAGATGGGGACAAGTTTATAAGAGACGCAACGCAAGGGGCGATTAGTAATTTAATTAAAGTTAATTATAGACTTTATTTTTGTGATTAAGTTTCCTAGTATGGTGGTTTTCGTTTATGCTTTAATAAGGGTTAGGGCCGGCTTGGGCAGGGGACATGAGTTATGAACTTTAATCTTTCTTTGTGGAGATCTCTTTGAATCTCGAACTATCAGAGCCCCAATTGTTGATTTCTTTTAAGCATTAAGCTAATAGTTGTTGCAGCTTTGAGTCTGTTCGTATCTAGAACTATGGCTCAACACTTCTTCAATGTACGAACTTATGTCATTAATTCTGGTACTGATAGGGTGACTGGGGGGGGGGGGTTTGATAAAGTAGGTCGGTGCGAAATTGTTTTTCTTTCTTATCTTCTCTGTCAGTCATATGTTGTCTCTTTGTGCGATTGGAACATATCCGACCTAGAATGCAACATATGCAACTCTATTTATATATATATCTCTATCTATGCTTCTTTCTATTTGTCTATGTCAGTCATATGTTGTCCCCTCTGCATGATCGGAAGATCTGACCTGGGACATATCATATGCACCCTTCTATTTCTCTATCCCTCTATCTATGTAGTCATATGTTGTTCCCTATGCATGATTGGAAGACATCCGACTTGGGATACAACATATGCATCTCTATATTTATCTTCACTCTCAAATAATTGAGCACTCACCTACAGTAAAGAGCTCATTGGAATTCCTTGATTGCTAGGGCATGTCGTGAAATGGGGAACACATTCTAGTATGCTTAATATTGAATTAACTTAAAGGTTGTCTGTAGATCTCGCTGCTGAATTTAAGTGGACAACAATATCCTTGGTCGTCGTCAGCTAAATGGTCTATTTAGGAATATAGGTGAAATGTCTTGTCACTTATAATTTGTCTAAATTGTCAATATCTTTTGTGTTTAAATGGACCACAAATATTAGTGATTGACCAGAGCTAAACATGCAGGTGTGTGCTGATAAACGATTTTGAATTGCTTGACAACTTTGATCCCAAAAAGTCTTAAATTTAGTCATTATTTTTGTTTTTGTTAAATTTGTTCATAGTTTTCCTTTATGCACAAATTTAAAGGGGAGAATTACAACTAAAAAAATCAAACAAAAATCATAAAATTTGAAAATTCAAAAATATTTTTATCTCTGTTTTTTATTTCTTTTTAGTTTTGTTTTTGTCTCAAAATTCTCATTGTCTTGAAAAGCGAATTCAAAGGAAGAAGAGACTCAAGGAGACTGTATTTTCACACAGATACTGCAAGAAGTCTCCATCTGAGCTAAGGCTGGGTCCTTGAACAACTGTGGTCAAAAGGTTTTTTATAACTCTATGATCCACATGGACTTTTTAGTCATTTGTTACTTTTCAAGGCGCAATGGTGATCATTGAAGAATTCTCATTCGAAGGAACAAGAAGTGAAGATTATTTTTCAACATTCAATCTTTCAACCCCAGAAGCAAGGTAGCGGTGGTTGGTTGCAGAGGCGGAGACAGTTACAGGGTAGCGGTGGTTTTAGCAGTTCTGGTTGCGGTGGCAGGGTTGCTAAACATGAAAATATATTTACCTTATGCTCGTATACTTTTTCCGATAGCCTTTTTATTCTATGATATGGAAGTGGCAGTTGATATAGCTTAGATTTCGGAAGGAGTCTGAGCTGGCAACGATGTGGCAGCGGTCTCGTAGCGTCGTGAAAACTGGGTTGTGACATCCTTTTCTTTTTCGCACTTTTTGACTTCTTTTCGGGTTGTTGATCGTTAGACGTATGGGTGGTACGAATGAGCACCAAAGGTTCATACTTTTCACCTCCATTAGTTGTAACAACTAATACATGAGCTTGCAGATTGACTTCGGTGTTGCTCGGAAGCGTACCCAGTAAACGCTCGCGTGAGAATTAAGCTAATTGGCCCACTTGCTTCTCGAAGATTAGGATTAAATGTGACTTTAGATTGTGTTTGACAGGTTTTTTTTTTTTTTTTTTTTTTTTTTTTTTTTTTTTTTTTTGTGGACATTTTTATAAGTCAAAAGTAACTAATACACTAGTTTTCCGAAAAGCTACTTAGAGTAGTTTTTTTCAAGAGTTAATTAATTATAAAAAAAGCGTTCTTCTAAATATCTTTTTATTTCATTTTATATCTATGAAGATAGAGAGAAGGGAACGAAAACAATTTTTTAATAGGGTGAGTATAAAGGGTATTAGGGTGGCCTTATTTGGTTAATAAAAAAATATATAATAACCAAAATAAATATTAAAATAATTAAAAATAAATAGATAATGATAAAAGAGTCTTTTTATGTATCAAAGACACAATAAAATAATGATTAAAAGTATCTCTGAGTTTAGGGTAGAAGCTAACTTTTCAGTAAACAATTGTTATCAACTAATTTTGACAAAATTGCAAGAATGGTCCCTATGGTATAGTGAAAATTGCCACTTTGGGCCAAACAGTTTTTGACTAGCACAAATGATCCAAAAGTTTCCATTTTGTTGCTAGTTTGGTCCATTCTGCTTTAATTTTTTTTTTTTTTATAAAATGACGATTTTGCCCTCTTTATTTTCTTATTTCATTTTTGTATTACAAAAATAAAAGAAGAAAAGAAAAAAGAAAAGAAAAAATACCCTTTCTCTCACTCACTCACTTTCACATACTCTCTCTCTCTCTCTCTCTCTCTCTCGTTTTCTCTCTCTCATGTTATTTTTCCTAGACACATCTTCTTACCCATCTTCTTCTTCTTCCTCAAGAACACTCAAGAACATCTATCATCACCACTGTTCGACCACCGTCCGCCACCACCATAGTCCACCACCACCACCACCATCCGCCACCACCCACAGATGAACAAACACACATGAAATCAGATCGACATACAAACACATGAAATCTAAAGAACAAAAAAACAAATCAACATAAACATCCATCGATTTTTCAACAGATTCAACACAAACACACACACACACACATTAAACACACATACACACAAAACCCAAAAATCGTTTCTCTTTCTCTCTCTCTCTCTCTCTCTCTCTCGGATCTGAAACGCCATTTTTTTCTTCTTCTTCATCATCTTATCTCTCTCACACACAGATCTGAGGTATTGTTTGAAACCAGACCAGGGTAGTGTTCATCATAAATCCGATTTTGCTAAGGGTCTCGTCGTGGGTTTAAACAACCCTAGCTTCATCGAGCAGTACATCACAGGTTTCTCCGCCTCGATTTCCAGTCGCGAAACACCCATCTGAAAACCCTAGCCGCCAAGAAACCCCAACTTCAGATCACAACCTCCTTTCTCTCGTTGTCGGCTGTTGAGATTCAAAGGGAGTGCATCAACGATCGAAACGGGTGTTTAGGGCGATGCTACTTGACTGGAGGGAGGCAGAGGGGCAGCCTAGTCCGGCGACAGCTGCCGATTTCTTCTTCTTTTGCCGGTGGTAAGCAAGAAACGAGAGAGAGAGAGAGAGAGAGAGGGAGAGAGAGAGAGTATGTGAAAGTGAGTGAGTGAGAGAGAAAGGGTATTTTTCTTTTCTTTCTTTTTTTTTTCTTTTTTTTTGTAATACAAAAATAAAAAAAGAAAATAAAGAGGGCAAAATCGTCATTTTATAAAAAGTTAAAGCAGAATGGACCAAACTAGCAACAAAATGGAAACTTTTTGACCATTTGTGCTAGTCAAAACCTATTTGGCCCAAAGTGACAATTTGCAATATACCACAGGAACCATTCTTGCAATTTTGTCACTAATTTTTAACTTACCAACGATTTTTTCAAACAGTATAATTTAACTTTTTTTATTGGCATGTCATAATCACCATGGGTTGCGGTTCTTACACTCCGAACCCCGTTCCACGTAAATTCCAATTCCATTATTAAGGTTGACGTTTTTAGAAAGCTTTGTTTGCCTTTGATTCGGTTGGCGTACTGTTTTAACTAAAATTGGTATGAAATAAATTGAATATAGGGAAATTGAAGTATTAAGAAATTTGATTATGTAATGTGTTCATTAAACAGTGCATATATGTTATATCTTTTGTTAATTCAAATGGACGGAAATTATTTGATGTTTCTTGTTTGGTTATAAATTTGATTTGGTTTTAAAATATAAATCATTTTAGTAAAAAGTTTAACCATATTATGTAATTTTTATATTGTTTTTTGTATTTTTTTTATTTTCTTATAAATAATAATAGAATTAAGAGTAAATAATATGGATGATTTCTATGATTTTGGGGTAACTTGTGCATTTGGTCTTTGTTTGTTTGTTTCTTTTTTCATTTTTCCTTATATATATATATATATATATATATATATATATATATATATATATATATATATATATATATATATATATATATATATATATATATATATATATATATATATATATATAATGTCCCTTAATCGTTAATTTACTGTGTATTTCGGCCATACCATACATAAAAAGACTCTTTTTCCGTTATCTATTTATTTTAAATTATTTTAATTTATATTTTGGTTATTATAATTTTTTTGTTAACTAAATAAGACCACCCCTAATACCCTTTATACCCACACCGTTAAAAAATTGCTTACTGTCGATCCAATCCCCTCTCCTTATCTTCATAATCATAATGTTCGGTATCACTATGACCATTTACAAAAAAATGTTGTAAATCAAAACCCAATGAAAGTCTCGATTCCAAAATTAAAATCAAAGATGAAAATCAAAACCTAATGAAAATCTAGATTCCAATAAAAAATCAAAACACTCTGATCTAGAAACGATTTCAACATCTCGATTCCAAAATCAAAACCAAAGACGAAAATGAAAATCAAGCATGATGAATTGAACATCGATCTATGAAACCCAAATCAAAATCAAATGTAGGTTTTATGAAACGACCACCATTTTATGGAACATACCAATTTTATATACGACTTTTGGTAGTGGTGACACCAATTTTATCTAAAACAATTTGTAAAAAAAAAACATTTAAATAACTAGGGGAATGCAACGATGGTGGCGTGGTGGCTCCGATCACGTCATCGATGGTGGTAACAACTCCGATTCACGATGTTTTTGCGATGGTTGCCGTGCGCCAGTTTAATAGAAATGCAACGATGGTTGATCTGACCATGAGCTTCACATTAGTTGATGTGCCGTAAGTGGTGGATGAATGCGGTTGTTGTCCAGTGTGGTGGGGATTTTTTTTATATGGAGATGTTGTGGTGACGGTGGTGATGACAATGGTGACCGTCTAGGAGAGGTGGTCGAGATGAAGCAACACAGGAGTGGTAGGTTTGGATGCTGCTGGTTATGTGTTTTCGACTGATGATGAAGAGAAGTCTTCCACGAGAAGTGAAAAAGAGGAGCATTTGTTGGGATAAGGGGTTGATGGCCCTATTTATTGTATTAAACCGTAATAACAAAAACTAGTTGTGAAACTCATGTATTACTTTGGTTAATTTAACAAAAAGTTCAATACAAAATTCAAAATATTTGAGAACTTTGAATTTATAAGAAAAATAAATAATGAATTATTATAATGCAAATATCTTTTATCTTTTAAATTAAAAAAAATAATTTAAATAAAGAAAAGAAACTAATGAGTTTTAATTTTAGGAATTTTTAAATTAAAAGGTAAGTTTATTAATGAAATTGATATCAATTTATTACTATATTGATTGCAATTATTACATTAAAATATTATGTGGAATTTAATAAAATAGAAAAACTTATAAAATGACATGTTAAAAAAAATTAATTCAAAATAACCATAAAATAACATTTGGCAAATTGAATGAGAATGTAACAAGTGGAAAAAAAAACCTTTAGTTATTAGAAAGGATAAGTTATAATTTTTTAAAAATAATAGATAAATATGGCTGGTAGAATCTGATTACACATTAAAATAAAGTTTAAGGGATTATCCGAATTAAAAAAACGATTAGAGACCAAATACATAAATTACCATAAACCATAGGTATCATCCATATTATTTACTCTTTAATTAATATTTACTAGTTGTGAGACCCATGTATTATATGATTTTATTTAAAAAAGTTAAATATAAAATTTTAACAATCTGAGAAGTTTGAATTTATAAGAAAAATTTTAAATTATTAAAATTAATGAGGCTTTAATACATTGAATACATTACATATATAAACCATTTCTAATAAATATCGTACATATATATTACTTTACATATTAAATGTGGAATTTTAATTTAATAAAATGACAAGTGGAAAATAGAAAATATTTAAAAATTCTAAAAAATGACATTTATCCAAGTGAAGGAGAAGATGACATTTAGTAAAAAAAAATGATTTATTAGGAAGGATTGAATCATTTTATTTATGAGTTTACAATTTTGAATCTCTTCTTATAAAAATAACAAACCCACAAATTGATTAACACACTAATAAAGTCTTACATATGAATGTGGATGAATGTAATAAGCAATTTTTTTTTTCATACGAATAAGACACATGCAAGCAGAATTGTTTTGGTCATAATCATATTATACTTATCCTTTACGTCTACGTGGCAGAATCCCTTCTTTGGAAAATGGACTTGGACACGTTAAATTTCAACCCAATTTTCCACGGTACTTCCACGGTGTTCACGTTTCCTTCATATTATCCCAAGCTTTAATAATAGTAGTTTATTATTATATCTTCTGTATTTTATTTGACCAGCAAAAACACTATTATAAAAGTATTAAATTGAATAAAATATTTTTATTAATAAAGTAAATAGTAATTATAAATAAAATATAAATGTATAAGATTATGCTAATTATATGTACTCATAAAATAAATAATAATTAACATCAAATATAAAAAAAAATTATATTTGTTTGTATTTTTAGTATAATAGCAAGATTTAAATAAAAATATAGAAGATGATATTAATAATATATTCTCACACCTTATATTTGATAGTTACACCCAAAGTGTCAAAATCAAGATTATAAGGGGTGCTTTTCGATTTTTCTACTATTAATGATTGGCTTACATTATTAAAGTCTAACTAAAACTGCCCTTCCATTAATTATGGCCTTTCTACGACAAAGGCTTTAAACGTAAAAGTGCAACAGGCCAGAAAAAAATGCAAAAGCCCAAACCAACAACGGCCCGAACATGTGTTGAACAGGGCACAAAAATTCCATGAATCATCACTTATCTTTCGTCACTTTTGCGGCAAATTCTGGACACTTTCTGTCAGTTCTGACAAAAGCATTGGAAAAATGTTTATACCATTTATAACTATGCAACAAGATAAGGGTGAGATGTATCTTACGTTATAATGCTTAAAATAGACACCAACTCACAACATTGCATTCACGCATGACGCATCCAAATTTTTATCCTAATCATGCTCACCCTCATATCTTCTGTGGGTTTCTTAATCCAGCTCATGTTTTTTCACAATCTCATTTGCATTATAAACCAACACGCGTAGCTTCGATAATATAATCGATCAATCTTTTTTTAACAAGATGGGTCGGTTTTGGTTTTTGGTTTACTCGATCGTCTGTTTTTTCATAGCAAATTCTGTGCAGCTTGATGATACCCAAAGCTTCATAGTCAGGATTCAAAACGACTTGAAACCATCTGTTTTCGCTGATGTAGAGCATTGGTATAAGGCAACCCTTGGAAGTTTGAATTCAAGAAAGTTGGATTATCACAAATTCAATAGTGACAAAAAGCCAAACCAAGAATTCCTTCATGTTTACAAGACTGTTTTCCATGGTTTTTCAGCTAGACTGACTCCTCAAGAAGCTCAAGAACTGGAAGCCCACCCAAGCGTTGTGGCTGTTTTACCTGACCAAACTCTTCAGCTTCATACTACTCGATCAATTCAGTTTCTGGGGCTTGATAGTAATGAACCTAATGGCCTATTGAAGGAGTCAGATTATGGTTCTAATGCCATTATTGGCATCTTGGACACTGGTATCTCACCTGAAGCATCAAGCTTCCATGATCAAGATCTTGGTCCAATCCCTTCGGATTGGAAAGGCGAGTGCATGGAAGGCGAGAAGTTCACCAAAAATCTCTGTAACCAGAAGATAATAGGAGCAAGATATTTTACTGCTGGATTTGATGCAAGCATCCAAGAAACCAACAGCTCAGCTCAGATTAGATCTTCAAGAGACACCGATGGCCATGGCACCCACACAGCCTCCACTGCAGCTGGAAGGGTGGTTGCTAATGCATCACTGTTCGGGTATGCAGAAGGAGTAGCTGTCGGAGTGGCACCCAAAGCCAGAGTCGCTGCGTACAAAATATGTTGGGGAGAGAGTTGTCGGGAATCAGACATACTCGCTGGATTAGATAAGGCTGTTGAAGACGGTGTCCACGTCATTTCCATCTCCGTAGGTGGCTCCAGAAGTAGGCCATATCATCTTGATCCCATAGCTATAGGAGCTTTTGGAGCAATGACAAGAGGTGTTCTCGTTTCGGCTTCAGCAGGTAATGGAGGTCCTGATGCTATGTCGGTGACAAACACAGCTCCGTGGATCACAACCGTCGGTGCAAGTACAATCGACAGGAGGTTTCCAGCAGATCTGATCTTGGAAGATGGCACAGTAATCACAGGGGCATCTGTTTCAAGTAGCACAACAATCCCAGCAACAAAATTCTTTCCATTAATCCATGGAAGGAACGCCTCGCAAGGGAGATTTTACAACTCGAGAGCAGCCACTTGCATGCCGGAATCACTTGACACAGAACTGGTACGTGGGAAGATAGTGATTTGTGACCGAGGTGGTAATGCTCGTGTCAAGAAAGGTGAAGTGGTCAAGGAAGCTGGAGGGATAGGGGTAATTGTGTCAAACGTTTCTCCTCAAGGTGAAGGACTAGTATCAGATTCCTACACAATTCCAGGCATGTTGATAACCGAATCAGGTGGTAAAAAGCTCCATGCTTATATAAGCTCTTCAAAAAATCCAATGGCGAAGATAATAGTTCACGGGACTCGAACAGGGGTGAAACCTGCACCTGTAGTTGCATCCTTCTCATCAAGAGGACCAAGTATTGACTCGCTTTATGTACTCAAGCCTGATGTAATAGCACCAGGTGTTGACATCCTAGCAGCATGGCCTAATGATGTGCCACCTAGCGAAATTCCTTCTGACCTTCGAAGAACAAGATTTAATATAGCATCGGGCACTTCCATGTCGTGTCCTCACGTGTCAGGTTTGGCTGCTCTACTGAAAGGGGCCCATCCAGATTGGTCTCCTGCCATGATTAGATCCGCAATCATGACCACGGCATACATGGTTGACAGAGAAGGGAAGCCATTGCTAGATGAACAATCATACAACGAAGCCAATGTGTGGGGCACCGGTTCAGGTCACATAGATCCTGGAAAAGCGGTTGATCCAGGATTGGTATATGACATAACAGCGAATGATTATATTCAGTTCTTGTGTGCAATGAACTACTCAACCCAAGCTTTTAGACAGTTTTCTCCAAAACCAGTCAGGTGTAGGGGGAAGCAAAACAAACCATGGAACATCAATTACCCAGCGATATCAATCGCGTATGGTGAACCAAGAGGTTCATCAGAACCAGAGGTAGTAGTCACAAGAACTGTAACACATGTCGGGGAAGGTACATCAAATTACAATGCTATTGTTACTAGCCCAAAAGGAGTCAATGTAACAGTAGTGCCACAGCGAATGCAATTTACTGTAAAAGGGGAAAAACAAAGTTACACAGTTAAGATTGAGTCTGATCATAAGGTAACTGGCTCATGGGGGAATATGGAGACAGAGTTAGGTAAATTAATTTGGACTGATGGGAAACATAATGTAGTGTCGCCCATAGTTGTAATATGGCAACATTTATTCTAATTTGGTGCTAATAGATTGCGAATGTATACGGCATGCTTTCAGGGACAATAATGTTTTAAGATAACAAATGTTTAAGATTGTATATTGGTTTATGAGTTACGTAGTTTTGCTTGATGACATTTTGAATACTCTTTAAAACATTGTGTGGATGTTGTGTAAGAATGATTTGAATTTTGAACAATTCATTCACATTCACTTTTGACTTTACAAATGTATAGAAATCATTTAGGTTATGTTTGGCGTACTAGCTGAAAAGCTAGCTGTTAAATAAAAAATTAGCTGATAGCTGAAAAGCTAGTTGATAAAAAATAACGTTTGGTAAAACTAGCTGAAAAGCTAGCTGAAATATACAAAATTACATAAAATGACATATAAGAGTATGTGTTTCTATAATTAATTAAAGGTGTATTTCGAAAATTTTAAAAAAGCTCCTAAAAAGCTAGTCTAAGTAGCTTTTCGAAAAGTTAGCTTATAAGCTACTTTTTGGCTTACCAAACACGACAACATAAAAAAGCTCAAAAAATAAGCTAGCTGTGGCGCGCCAAACACAACCTTAGTCTCACACGGATCACACAACATATATTAGGTTTGCAATGGACACACACTACAAGGATACAGACCTATGCAGATGACACTTATGCCGACGACAATTGTCGTCGCTAAAAGTACCCCTATCCCGACGACATGTCGTCGCCATACCTTTTGCGAACTTTGACCAATTTAATTTGACCAGGACCTCTATTCCGATGACATGTCGTCGGCAAAAGGCTGGTGGGAACGACAAAAATATTGGCGGTCTTTTGAAATTCTATACCGACGACATGTCGTCGGTATAGGTATTAAAAAATATATTTTCCATTTATTCTTAATCCATATGTCAGAAAAACAAAACGATGTAGTTTTTATGATGCCAGAAAAAATAAATGGAGATAGGAATTTATGTGGTATATAGAGGGAGGTTTAAAATATAACCAAATAACATTTCTCTAACCACATAACCACTCTTATAACCTTTAGATCTTTATATTACATATGAAATTAAAGAGGTACACCGATCATTTTATACATGTTGTACATGGAATCATATAACAGAGAGGATATAATTAGATTTTCTCCATTATTTCTGGATCTCGATTTCAAATCATTAGACGTCTGTTCCTCAAATTCAACTTTCTTCTCCTTCAACCCCCCCTCCCCCCACCCAAAAAAAAAAACAGTTCACTCGTGCTTTGATTAATCTCTTATGGCCGACAAGATGAATTTGGTCGTTATCCAAATTGCAGTCAGCGACGAGATGCGTCTGGCTTGCAGCCGACAAGATGATTGTGGTCTCTATCTACTTGAATTCCGATAGTGACATAAATATCAGAAGGAAGAGCATCAAATTAACATTCCCGGTAACAACCATTGCCAACGACTTTGTCACACCCCCAAACCGAAACGGCGGAAACGCTCGGGGGCGGAGGACGTCATGTTCAATATCATATCCATAGTGAAGAAAATAAACACAACCATCATAAATATAATTTAAAAGGTTACATCGTTGCAAAATACATGTTTCCAAATAAATTACATATGATGTTAAAATAGTTCAAAAGAAATCTATACCTTAGCGTCTTGCCTTCAAAAAGTCTTGTGGTTACCTATATTACTGATTACCTTAGAATACAAGTTGTTTTTAAAAGAGTATCTGCATTAAAGCTGGTGAGTTTATAAGCAATTTATGAATGAAAAATGCATATTGTTCCTTAAAGTTTGTTACAAGTTTGTTTCCAAAAAATCCAATATTTTCTAAAAGGTTTATTGCAGTCTTAACTGAACCAAGACTTAGTATATGTAAGTAATTCATCATACTTATATGTGGATTTATATTTAAATAAAACTCATTTTTGTGAAATCTTTAAATTCCCGTGAACGGTGTGTTTGTTAATTTCCCATGTGAGTTGTTATAACCATACTATGACTCGCATGCCTCATACTCGACATTCTTCAAGCGTCGGAATGTTATGACACTTGTCACCCCAGACCTGCCGGTCTAGCTATTGCAAGCAGCTCAGGTGCGGGTTGTCAAACCCAATATAGATCTATATACAACTATCACACTCTCCTTACAAGAGATTCTGGCTATAACTACAGGACTTTTCTGTTGTACTAAAGAGTACTCCGAAGATGAATGTCTCACAAATTTATTCATTAACATGTTCACGTAGGTTGTAATAAAATACTCACTTTGTAAATCGATAGTATTACCACTTCTTTGTTAAATGAGGTGTCCAAACTATACCTATTATAGTTTTATCAAAGTGTATTATGTTGTAAATGAAACCTTTTTATGCATGACCTTGTATTTCAATAAAATGACAATGAAAATGTTAAGTATAAAATCTTACACACCTTGCTCAGCATGTTACAAGGTGTGAATAACTCTTTTAACTATTAACTGCCACTGTTTTAGATTATTTATAGAAAAATCATTGTAAGTTGAAAACTAAATCCGTAAACTCGGAGAGTTTGGAAAAAGAGTCTACTATGTTCACAAATTTTCTTATAATTTTTGGTGGTCTCAAACCAGTGTGAAAATGTTCATTTTCACGACCTGGTCTGATTTCGTTGCTGCAGTGATAGACAGTTTTGTAAAAATCACCATAACTTGTAGAAAAATCGTATGGAGATGAGCAAGTAGTCATTTTAAAGGTATAAACCTGAACCATTTGTATATTGAACAGTTTTGAAAAATATTAAGTTTAAGTTGGGTAAAACAGTTCATGAACAGGTCAAAACTTTTCTGTTGTAAGCTGTCAAGTTAAGTTTCAAATATGTTTTGGTGTTTTAACTTGTATTCCCCCATGAAAACTAAAGAAAACTAGAAAATGTAGGGATATGAACTCACATTGAGTGATTCTTGGAAGAGTGAAAGGTCGAAGATGAGAAGTATCAAGTCAAGAACACTTGATGAACACGTGAGAGTTTGGATGATCCTAAGAACGGTTGTTGGTGTTAAGATATGAGTTAATGATCCAAGAGTGTTATGAAATTATGGAATGACACTTGACTTTAGATGGAATACTTACCCAAAAGTGCAGTAGCAGCTTAAGAACACTTGCACAAGGTGGTGGAAACTAGAGAGAAAGAAGCTTTCTTGAGGTGATATGAGAAGTGTGTATGTTTGAAATGAGCAAGTAAATCAAGAAATCCTCCAGTGATTTCTTTATATAGAAGGTTGCTGGAGTAACTTGCGAGTTTGAAGTGATGTGTGCATTGGTTTGTGTGATGTGGATAAGGTGGCAAATGGGAGAATGACACATGGGAGGCAAGTGGGCACACTTGACCCACTTGTGGGGTAAATATCCTTCTTAATATAAAATAATGATTTTTAATTAAAAATCCTTGAAAAATAAATAAAATACGAGTTTTGGGGGTTAAAAATGGTAAAAATATGAATTTGGTGAAAAAATCTCGTCAAAAACGTCAAAAGTGGGCTTAGGAGGTGAAAGTAGTCAAAAATCGGCTTTAGGGACCGAACCTGCGAGGTTTGGCTCTTAGTAGGGTGAGAACCGAGAGGGAACCGAGAGTAGGAGAAGGAGCCAAAGGTGCGAAGAGAGGAACCGAAAGCGAGGCTCGGTCTCGGCTGCTGTCTGTGAGGTTCGGTCCGAGATTCTGAGGTTCTGCTCTGACAGGTTCGGTGCTGACATGCTCGACCCTAAGAAGGTTCGGCTCCTAAGAAGGTTTCGGCTCTAAGAGGTTGTTTTTCATGATTTCTTCCCGTTTTGAGTGATTTTTGGCCAAGTTAAGGGTCGGGATTACCCGAATGATTATAAAAAGTTTGAGAGAGATTTGGGAGAGATTCTTATAAAGTGAGAGAGATTGGGAGAGAACTGAGAGATATTCATTTATAGTCATTATCATCGAATAATATTGAAATGCAAGGTCTGTGAATCCCGTTATACTTCGTTAATGATTGTTTTAAGTCCCCAAAAGGGTCCTTAGTCGTGTTTTGATGCGTTTAACTCTCTTTTTAGGGTTTTTACATTGTTAACACTTAGATTCTTCGAGACACTTGAATTTTTGACATACAAATGTACATTTTTATACATAGAATAACTTTTTAACATACAAGTACTAGTTAAGTTTGACCGGTTTGACTTGTTGACTTTGAATTTGACTTGAATTTAACGGTTGTCATAGACTTCCACATCCGAACTAGAACCTTACTTCGGATACACTAAATAAATACCTTATTTACACGACCCTAAACTTCGTGCTTCCATGCGTGAAACTGTCGACAATGTATCTCAAACATGATCAATACTCAATACCATTGGCAAATGTCCTGATCATTAAATTGTCAATATCGCGAGGTCGCGTCTTACTGAGATTGAAGAAAGCTTGGCGGTTACAAATTATCATAAAGGATCGATCTATTGTAGATGCCAAAATGGAAGAACCAAATCTAACTCTGCGTTTATCTACAAAGTTGTTTCTGAAATGTGATGACCACCAACTAAATGATTTCTTCTATATGAAAGTTTTTGGTAAGGAGGTCATTTGCATTTAGATGATCCCATGCGTTTATATTTTGAGTTTGATTATACTTTACGCTGTATCTTGGACACGTTCTGTGTATGAATTTAAATTTATATTTTGATTTTGATTATGCTTTACAAAAGCGTGAAAGAGGTTCTTCTACCAATTTTAGATTCCACTTCTCAACCACCCCTACCCTTCCCCCCCCCCCCCCCCCCCAATATTTGATGGAGTCGCTAAGTATATGATCAATTATGCACAATTGAGCTTGATTTAGCTATCGGAACATGTTTTTGGATTTGAAATATGAAAACTAAGTTTGATTTTGTTGATTGAAGGCTATACATGAAATTACGATGCCCCTTTGCATAACATATTTGGATTACCAGAAATTACAAGGTGGCTGGTCAATCTATGTATGCATTCTTGTATTTACGACTACTGGTTTGATGCCATTAGAGATCATTATAAGAGCATCCGCACTGCATAATTTAATGAGAGATTTGAATGAGGTGGCATGCCAAATTAACATTTAATGGATTAAACTATACCATTATGGGATGTCATGTTAGCATTCAATGGATATTGAGTTCAATGATCATTGAGCTATTCAATGGGAAAAAGGAAACCTTCTAACTATTAAATATATATTTCATTGAACTCTATTGAGAGCATACAATGCATTAAACTCCATAGAGTTTAATGGATTGCCACATCATCATTCTACAATCCATACAACTCTATTATATTTTTCTCTACAATGCATTGAATTCTACACAGTTCAATAGAATATTATAAAATGTAATTTATAGTAAATATTTAAGAATTAAAACTTTCATTTTTCCCATTAAAGAGTTCAACGACCATTGAACTCCAAATCCATTGAATGTCAAGGTGACATCTTACAATGGTTGAGTTTCATCCATTGAATGACACATGGACTTGCCACCTCATTCAACTCTCCCATTGAACTCCCCATTGTGGATGCTCTGAGTTCAATGCATTGTAGAAAAATTAATGTAGAGTTGTATAGTATGTAAAATGATGATGTGTCAATCCATTAAACTCTTAAAATAATTGTTTGATTTATGACAAAATAATTGATATTTTGAATGATCTTGTTTGCTATAGTTGTTTGAATTGTCGCGTTAATTGAATCTTATAGATTTAACATGAGCTAATAATTAGCCCTTCATGGGAATAATTTAGAATAGTAGAATGTAACTTACCAGATTACAAACGAGATTTATCATTTAGAATAGATTAATAGATTAAAACTTTTACTTAAAATCATCAAGTGACATTCATTTGTTTATAAATCACTAGGCGAATGACCGCGCGTTGCGCAAAAACACATATATAGTTGAAATCTTTACAAATATATATATTTTTTAAATAAAACAATAACATTGTTGTTAAATTTGATATAATAATTCATATACTAAATTGACATAGTATATTGATTATTTTGAATTATATGATAATATATACATCTATTATAACTGTATAATCTCTATCGTTTGAATGACTTCTACCCGCGAGTTACTCATTAATAAAATTAAATATATTATATGGCTTAATGTTATTTATAGTTTTTGTTATTGTTAATTAGTTTTTTAAAGTTTATTTTTTTTTACTGTTTTAATTTCTATCATTATAATTATTTAAAACATTAGACATAGTTTTTTGATTTTAAAGGTAACAATATAATCATTTATATAAAGTTATTTTTAACTATAGTTATTGTAAGTTACTTTAAGCTACTTATTTGAAAACTTTTAACAATTATACAAATATCTTTAGAAAATATTTTAGTTAAATTGATATTATAATTTAGTTTTTGCATTTAGCTTTAAATTGATAATGATTTGCATACAACAATATATTAAATATAATAAATTAAGTATAATATGTTAAAAGTTAAAGTCATAACTTTATAAATAAAAATAACAATATTATTTTAATATTGAAATTTAGTTTATTTATGATTACACTTTAAGTTTGATATTTATTTAACCTTATTAACCAAATTATAATCATTATTAGAAAAACACTACAATTTATCACTTTTAACTATTTACAAAATATTATTTGAGTTGTTTAAGTTAAACTAAAATTTATATTTAAGTTGGTCATTTAATGTTATATTTATGTTTATAATTTAAATATTTTTTACAAATTGTTCAAAAGTTATAGCTTTAAAATGATAATGGTCTACATCCAACAATATATTAAAACTAATAAATTAAGTATAATATGTAAAAAGTTAAAAAAAAACATCACTTTATAAGTAGAAGTAAAGATATTCTTTTAATATTGAAATTTAGTTTATATATGATTACACTTTAGATTTGATATTTATTTAATCTTATTAACCAACTTATAATAATTATTAGAAAGAAATTGAAAAGTCATGGGAGATTCAAATGAATGTGGTGAAAGAAAAAATGCATGAGAGTTTCAAATAAATGTGGTGAAAGAAAAAAAATGTTTCCTTTATAATATAGTATGATATGATAAGATTTACGAAGTTAATTACAAAATAGCGGAAACGAATATCTTCGATGTGAATGTACAGTCTCGGCCGAGGTTTTCTCATAAACAACCTCCAAAACATTTATTCCACAACAGTGAGTTCCACTGTATACCGATTATTCCACCATACATACAATGCATACAAACAAAGTCCTCGACTCCAGTGTTCATATACCAAGTCTCCTATCCACATGGATACAAAATACATAATCACCATACATTTCATTTACTGGCACTCAACCACTAACTCTCAGCCACTACTACTACCAACTCTAAGCCGTTATCTACTTCCAGCTCTCAACCGTCATACAATCATCGACCTATAGACAGAACCATATCCATATTTGGGCCAATGTTAATATTGACGGCCACCTCATGAATACATAATAATATGTGATCGAGAATCAGATAAATAGTCGAACAAATTATCCCACCTGAAAGCAATAAATCAAACAAGAACCATGCAATAAGGCTTTAGACCAAGAGTTCTCAGCCTATCTAGTTTAAACAACATACAACCCTTAGGGTATCTACTCAATGACTAACCAGAACTATCATTACACTAACCAATCATGACACCTAACAATATCATACAATCTACAAGCAAGACCCTACCACTCTAGCATATCATGACACCAAGTGTCCTATATTGCACATACATAACAAGGAGTTATCCTAGTCAACTAAAAGTCATGTACTCTGATAGTACATGTATCCTATCATACAAAGGATATACAGTGTCTCATGTGGTATAATGAGAAGACTCAATTGAATTGCAAAACCGGAAAAACAAATATGCACACTCTACTCTTTCAACCGATCAGGCCCATGAATCATCTAACACCAAATAAAGGTCAAACCCTTGGTCAACGAACCAAAACCTTCAAGTTTGACCCAAATTCAAACTGGTCAAAAGTCAGTGGTCAACAAAAGGCAATGGTCAAGTACGTTAATGGCCATTATGCCATGGCGAGACCTTTGTCGTGTCGTTGACAAGTCCGGACAAAATAGACGCATTGTAGCACACCAACATGTCATGGGGCTTCCTTAGATACACCGTGGGTTCGGTCAGAATGACTTTTCTGCTGGATTAGTGTCCAACGCCATAACTATTTTGGTATGTACTTGACCCGATGGTGCATGGTGCTTTTGGGTTGCCTTCACCAAAGCAACTTGATAGGATGAATTATGGAGAGAGAATTAGTTATGATTTATTAATATATTATGAGAATAATATATTAAAGGAGAAATCATATTGTTTAATTAATATCGGTCAAGAATTAATTTTGTGGCTAAAAGACATTAATTAAATAAAGGGGACTAGTACTGTCAATTATCTGATAGTTGGATATTGGGCTAATGGACTCCATATTATAGGAGTGGACGAAATCTATGGGGAAACCCATTAGAAATTGTCCAAGGCCTCTAAGGAGGGAGTCCATGGGCTGCTTAGGGCCTACGCAGTCAAATTAGGGTTTCCTTGTTAGATAACCCTAACAGCCTCACTATTTAAGAACCCCTAGGGCACCAAAAAAACGTGGCTAAGAGTTTCCTTAGGGTTTCTAGACGTTTTTGGGTACATCTCCTCTTCTCCTTCTTCATCCTCTTGCTCTTGGTGTTTGTAAGCCATTAGAGGAGTGACACTTGTGACTCTAAGCTTTCTGAAGCCATTACAAGGAGGATTTGAGATTTTTATTGCTACATAACAATCAAGGTAAGATATAAACCCTATTCTTATGTTAATATCGTTTTTCATATGCTAGATCTAGGGTTTAAAGTCTTGGATGAATGCATGTACAATAAAGAAACCTAGATCCAAGCATTAGGGTTTGCATGAGCACATAAGATGTTCTTATGGCCAAAACCCATCATTTTCTTCATTAAGAGCTTAATCCTTATAGATCAAGCCTTATAACTTCATATATGGTTCTTCTTAATCACTTAATGGATAAAGTTTCAAACTTTATCCAATTAGACATCACCGCCAATCAAGATTCTAAACCCTAAGTCCGGTAAGCTCTATAAAGGCTACATATTTGTACATGGATTCTAGGAAAACTAAGCATGGTCCCTTTTCTAAATCAATAGAAGTCCAAAAACCATAAAAGAGCGATATCAAACTATAGAGTTACTCAACTCCAAGAGTGTCTATAAAAGGAACCAAAACCATCCACAATGAGCACAAACTTAGATCTAGAAGAATAAGGATCAAGATATCAACTTTATAGCTCAATGACTCATAAATTTGAAGTAGATGATGGATTTAAGCTAGCTCTTTACTCCCTTGAACCAATATTGGGCCCCTTCTCCCTTATGCTTCACAAAGCCAAAAGAACAAGATCAAAACTAAGAAAACAACCTCACAACCATGTATGGAGGATAAAGTTTTGAATTGGGAAGATGAAGGATGAAGAGAATGACCTAAACCTAGATTTAATGCCTTTAAATATGTGAGAAAACCTAAACTTCATGGGCTTGGGATGCGGCGTTCACCACACCTTGGTGACCAGTCAAGCGTGCTCCTCATTTAAGTGGCATGGTCACGCCATGGTAAACACCTACCATGTTCTGGCACTAGATATTTCCTAAAACCTTATCTTCAAAATCCCTTATCCTTCAACTGATCAAATAGGGAAAAACGGGTGTTACAACTCTTTCCCACTTAAATTAGATTTTGTCCTTGAAATCTATCCGTAAAAATTACTCCTTAAACAAGATTCGAACCCCTTTTAGGTTTTCCAAACCCACTCCTTTTTTAGAAAGCCGTCATATCTCCTTTACCAAGTTCTGTGATTATGAATCATAAGGTCTCCACGAGCAAGCGCAAAATCCATTCATGGGCGAACAACTTCTAATTGAATTCCATCGACTGCAGCCCTGGAAGGAAACTCTAAACAAACGGCCACCTTCAATGATAAATGTCAATCCAATACTTAACGAGAAACATGCAACCCAAAGATAAGGTTGTGAACCTGTCACAACTAACAAAAAACCTCGAGAGGAACCAATTCCCTCATTAAGTTCGAAGAATCCAAAATAATTGACTTCCTAGCATACCAGGCTATCCCACGCAACAAACATGATGGCCAATCGCTCACCGACGCAATCAATTCCAGATACCTCGACCTCATTCCTCTTACCGATAAACTAGATAACAGGATCCACGACCAACCATCGTTTGTTGACATATTTATATACAAATGCAAGAAAAATCCCCAAAATGATTAACCAAACAACAAGGTCTAAGGTAATCTACACATCCACTTGGATCTAACAACCCTCTCATCTAATCATAAAAATAACCATACATAATAGTAATGAGTATGTTTCAACCCAATGACCTATTTCAGCAAACGGGTCTATTTTAATCCAACGACCCCCACCCAACGGGTTTATTTCAACCCATGTGAATGCCAGGATCCACCCATAGTCTTATAGTCACTTCCATTGCTATAGTCCACTTGTTGTGAAATCCCATATTTTTCATAACAAAAAAACCTTTTCTTTACGCTTTAAAAATCATAATATCTTTATTTGCAGAATTTATTAGTACAACAAAATATTTTGTAGAAACTGTTTCGTTTTGTTAAAAAAAATCTTTGAGTAAAGACATAACAGTCATGAGCACTATTTTATATTGTCTCTTAATCACTCGATATCTTAATTAAGTTCCATCAGCTTTAACCATGTTACATGTGTTGTATATAATTTTAATGGGTGAAGTTGGGAAACCTGGTGAGACGCATAGGGTTTTCAATCCCACAATATTATTATAATAATAATTTATAATTATTAAACCTGCAAAACCAACTATTACCGAACAATATAAATATATCCCTTAACTTAGATATCTATAAAACTGTACACCCATACACACCCACTACAATTGATTCTCGCAATTCCTAGTCCATGATTATCATGTAGAATCAACTTGTCTAATGAATCGTTTGAAGCAATGGTTTAACTACACAACTAGGGGTTTCCTTGGCCGACTAAGTCATAAGTGCAATTTATGCCATCAAATTATTTAATGAATATGATATCCATTTCATCTACATTTATGGGTTATAAGTCCACACTAGCAACGTAATTCACAAGACTGTCTAGAATGATCAAGTGTTTTCATCTTACTTCGAGAGATGACCAGACATGCCATATCATTTTCCATACATAACATGGTTGAAAATCATAATATCTTTATTTGCAGAAAAGCTTAATACAATAAACATTTTGCAGAAATTGTTTTGTTTTGTTAAGAAAAATTAAGTAAAGACCTAACGGTCATGAGCACTATTGTATGTTGTCTCTTAATCACTCGACATCTTAATTAAGTTCCAGCAGCTTTAACCATGTTACATGTGATGCATATAATTTGAATGGGTGAAGTTGGGAAACCTAGTGAGACACATAGAGTTTTCAATGCCACAATATTATTATTATAATAGTTTATAATTATTAAACCTACAAAACCAACTATTATCGAACAATAAAAATATATTCCTTCAATTAGATATCTATAAAACTGTACACCCATACACACCCATCACAACTGATTCTCACAATTCCTAGTCCATGATTATCATGAAGAATCAACTTGTCTAATGAATCGTTTGGAGCAATGGTTTGACTACACAGCTAGGGGTTTTCTTTGCCGATTAAGTCATAAAGGTAATTTATGCCATCAAAGAATTTGATGAATATGATACCCATTTCATCTACATTTGTGGGTTATAAGTCCACACTAGCAATGTAATTCACAAGACTGTATAGAATGATCAAGTTTTGTCATCTTACTTCAAGAGATGACCAGACATACCATTTTATTTTCCTGATTGTACCTACCATACCTGGCTGTCTAAAGGAATAATGTATCATACTCTGGTATGTAATCCATACATCGACACATGATAGTGTCAAAGAACAAATTTCTACTCTCTGTTCCTATCACACCTACCCTTAATATGATGTTACCCAATATCCAAACTTAATTGAACTAAGCATCACCTTTAATTCCTATTGTATAACAACAAAAGATTAAAATGTATGCTTTCAATGGGCCCACACTACCTTCCACACTTATCCATACTCACTCCAAGGATTGTTCCAAGAATCCTTAGTTGATTCACATCTTTCTACTAAACCCATGGCACACATGCATACGTCTAATGATGCGACCTTGCTCTTGCTTTATCTGCGAACTTCTCTCAATCGTCTAGCTATCACTGCAAGATCACAAAGAATAGAGGATGTCAGCCGCTTTCCGGGAGGAGCTCCCGGAAGAATGCTCCGACGGTCAAGTTAGAGGGTATTTTAGGGTTTGTCTGTATTCTCTTTAGAAAGCTTGGAGAACTTACCTCGCAGGTCTCTAGCGCTCCTGCCTGAGCCGTACCATACAGAATCGCTTTAGGGGAGACAAGATCAGAGGCGCTGATTGGAGGGTCGTGCGCCTTCAACCGCTAGAGCGCTCTCATTGGCTCAGACGGTAATGCTCTGATCCTCCTGCTTGTCTCCTGATCGTATCTTTTGTCTTGGAGCCAAGAGCGCCTCTTGGCAGGCGCGAGCCTTCCGCCTGTGTGCTTCGCTCCCGGGGATGCCAACGGGAGCTAAGCCTGCTGGGCTGAGCCTAGTTGGCGTGCCCAGCTCTTGGGCTAGACGCGGTTCTGCTGTGCTGCCCTAGGCACACCATCAAGTCCCCCAGTCCAGTAGCTGTAGCGTTGCAGCGCTAGTTACGGCGGTCTGGGCTTAACCGACTAACGCATGTCAGTTTTTCTTTATCTGCCACTTCGTCCTTAATGGCGACGTGACTGCGCGTGATGACTGGCAGTTACGTCACTATGCCAGACATTTAAATGTCCTGCCTCTTCCACTTCCTTATAAGGGCATTTGCACGGTTTCTATTGACTCATCTATTCCTCCTTTTCCTCTTTATGTTCATCTTCCTTTGTCATTCATGGCAAACCTTCGCGGAATCATTCCATCCGCCGCCGAGTATCGCCAGTTGGAAATCACTTATGGTTTGTCTTCCTTGGAGGATGTGGAGTTTCCCTCTCCTGGCTCTAGCATCTCGTCCCCTCCCCCTGGTAATATTGGAGTTTACCTGAAAACCCTAGATGCTGGTATACGCTTTCCTCTAACGGATTTTCAGGAGGAGGTCCTCCAGAAAGATGGTTGCAGCCTTCAGATGTTGACTCCCAACGCAGTTAACAAAGTGGTCGCGTTTGAAATGATCTTCAGGGCCAACGGGTACCTTCCAGATTACTTTGTCTTCAAGTTTTTCTTCCGATTCTGTGTTACCGAAGATAAATGCACCTTCTTGGTCCGGAGAGGGGGACACGCCTTAGTCCCCGACGGGCGTACCCCCAAAAACTGGCAGGATAAATGGTTGTGGGTGAATCAGGAGCTGGTTGGGAGTGGTCGCTATCGTGCCGATGTTTTTGCCGATACCATCCTTAAACTTTTCCCCCACAACCAGGGTGTCGCCGACTACTTAAAGAGTGTGCAGGTATCCGCTGAAGATTACTTCGAGGCCCTTCTTTCTGGGTAGGGATGAGCCCCTCTTGGAGGCGGCGTGGCAAAATGGCGGTGTTCTCTATCGTTGATGGTGAGTGTTGTATCCCTTTGTTCTTTTTGTCCCCTTATTGCTCCTGTGTTATTTATATTTCCGTTCTGCTTTCCCTAGGTGCCGAGTCTTCTCTGTCCATGGATGAGGTGATGCGAAAACGTTATCGAGGCAAGTTGGAGTTTCGCGAGGTGGATTTGGTCGATCGACTTCCTCCACCTCTTCGGATGGATCAGCTTGCTCTAATCACTGCCCCTCCCGTTCCTTCGACAAGTTCATCGGCGTCCAAGGAGAATCCGCTGCATGCTCGCCCCATTTCTGCTGTCATGCCCCTGGGTGGCGTTCCTTCCTCCTCCATGGAGGATAGTGAGGACAGCAAGGAGGGGATCATCGTTGATGTCCGACGGATGCAGGCGAAACAAAAAGCTGTACAAGCCATGTGTGAGCCAGTTACTGGCACGCCCACTGTTACCAAGCGTATACATACTAGGCGCAACTTTTCTCGCCTGCTGAGTTCTATGAGTTCCACACCAACTGGTGTGGTAGTTATCCCTGATGACGACACGCAACAGTCCGAAGGGATCAACAGGGCGACTGAACAGTCCGTTATTTCAGACTTCTCTTCTATTCCTTCTCCAAGTGTTCCATTTGTTCCTTCAAAGCTTTCCCCAACAAAAGGTTTTGGTGTCCCAGGACAAGCTGCAATCTCCAAGGGTGGTGGTTCTGGAGATGGTGTTTCTGAGTCTACTGTTTTTATTCCGACCTAGGATCTTCGCAATGACTCTCGGCTCTCTGTGCGCGCCATTGCTTTGGAATTTTCGCAACATGCCTTTCCTCCGGCTGCAGTTGGAGATATGGAGGCGATGGGTAACCCCGCCCTTGCTTACAATGTGGCCTACATTGCCATGCAGACCATGTTTTATCTTGTTGCAGGTTCCCGGCGCATCCATACTCTTGGCGAGATGGAGACCGCGCATGCCGCCTATGGATCGTGTGTGGAAAGTCTGGAGCGTCGTCTTATCGAGCTTGGTGATGATCTTCGTGTATCTATGAAGAAGTGCGAGTTGTTAGCGTCTGATAAAAACGTCCTTGATGAAGCCAGAGCTGCGTTGGAGGCCAAGGTTTACTCCCTCACACAGATGAATGAGGTTTTGATGATTCAGGTCGAGAGTCTTGAGCGTGATGCCGCTGATCGTGACAAGCTTGTGTCGTCGCTTCAGTCGGATATGGATGCTTCTCGTCGAGACCTGGATTGGCTAGTGCGTGTTGGTGTTATTCGTATTGTTGATAAGTTGATTGAGCATCCCGATTTTACCAATGCCATAAGCCTCATCCACCATGTTGCATTTGTGGCTGGGGTTGAGTCTCTTAAGAAGGCTTCTGCTGGTGTTAGTGGTGGAGGGGGTAGTTTCCGGTGCTTCTTTGGTTGGTCCTGCAGTTAGTGTAAACGATGCTCTTTTGTCTTTTGCCAGTATGGATCATGCATCTCTGTTGGGTTTGGGGGAGTTAGGTATTGAGGGTCTTCGGGAGTTATGTTCTTTTGGTGGTTCTGAGGGTACCCCAAAAAGTGTGGTGGGTCAGGAGATTATGCCGGTAGTTGAAGTTGGTGCGGGGGAAAATGTTAAGGATGGTGAGGCTGGTGGTGAAGGTGATCGCGGTATTGGAGCAGGCATTGGTGATGGTAATGTTGATGAAGTGGCTGTGGGTGATGGAAAGGATGTTGGGGAGGGTGCCCCGACATCGTGTGCTACCCCTCCTGGGGTGTGAAAATTTCTCTTCGTAGTTGGTATAGGTTTTGATGTTTTGACTTGTGTAATGTTTGGACTTTCTTTTCTAACAACAATGTTTTATTTTCCTGGGTGTGTATTTTGTATGCTCTAAGCATTATCTTTTTTTTTCCTGCTCGGTTTGCTTATTGTTTTGCTTGCTTGTTTATTATACATTACTTAGGAGATACAACACCCTGATGTGCTAGGCATTTCGTTTTGCAGATGCTATCGTTGACACACTAAGTGTCGGTATTGGGTGCTTTTATCACCCAACGATCAAGCTTTGCACGTGAACATTCAATTCTTATAAATTAATACACTAAGTATCAAAGATCAGCAATTGCATTATCATTATACATTGACCGCGGATTTTTAAATACACTAAGTATTAAACTCATGTCACTAAGCATGGATATATGTACCCTAAGTACTTGGGATGTGCTACACTAAGCAACACATCGGTCAGCTGGGATTGCGCATCTTTCCCTCTTTCTTGTTTAAAATAAATACTTCTTCAAGTTCCTAGCATTCCACGTTCTTGGAATCTGCCTTCCTTCCATTGTTTCTAACACATATGCGCCATTCTTGTTTGCCTCTGTGACTCTATAAGGGCCTTCCCATGTTGGGCCCAACTTGCCTTGGGGTTGGGCTCGACTTGCCTCATTTTTCCTTAAAACGTATTCACCAAATCTGAACGCTTTTTCTTTTACTCTGTGATTGTAGTACCTTTCTGTTGCATGCTTGTATGCAGCTTGGCGCATTCCAGATTTTTCATGCTTTTCCTCTAGGATATCCAGGTTTATCCTTAAGTCTTGTGCATTGCTTTCCTCATCCTTGTTGGCCACCCTTACTGTGTTCACTGCCACCTCCATATGAAGCATGGCTTCTGTCCTATATGTCAGACTGAAGGGGGTTTCCTTCGTGCTTGTTCGTGGTGTAGTTCTGTACGACCACAACACCATCGGTATCTCCTCCGCCCAATTCCCTTTTGCTTTGCCCAGCCTCTTCTTGATTCCATTCACAATGGTTCGATTAGATACCTCTGTCTGTCCGTTCACTTGCGGGTGTGCTACCGATGTGAAACGTTGGCTTATCCCTTTGGTGGTGCACCACTTTCTGAACGGGTTCTCAGCAAACTATAGGCCGTTATCACTGACAAGAACTTTAGGCATCCCAAATCTTGTCATGATGTTCTTCCATACGAATTTTATCATGTGCCTCCCTGATATGCACGCCAGTAGTGGCTCCGCTTCGATCCATTTTGTGAAGTAGTCCACGGCCACCACCATATACTTTAGCGCTCCCAGCGCTTCTGGGAATGGACCTACTATATCTATGCCCCATTGGTAGAATGGCCACGGGCTGTATATGTTATGTAGTGGTACCGGCGGGTTCGCTTGGACTGGGGTGTAAGACTGACACTCCCCACATTTCCTGGTCATTTCTATCGCATCTTGATGTATCGTCGGCCAGTACACCCCCATTCGCAACACCTTGCCCGTTAAAGCCAGTGCCCCTTCGTGTGCACCTACTTGGCCTGAGTGTGCTTCTTGTAACATCTCTCTCCCTTTGGCTTGGTCCACACACTTTAGCCATGGGGTCGTGAACCCTTTCTTGTACAATTCTTCGTTAACCATTGCGTACGAAGGCGCTTTTATACGTATCTTCCTAGCCTCGCCATGATCGTTTGGCAACACCCCCCTCTGTAGGTATTCCCGGAACGGTGTCATCCACGTGGGCCCGGCTGGGGATAGGGCGTTCACCTGCTGCTCGTCTATACTTCTTTCGCGGAGTACCTCTATGTCACACCCCAAAACCATTAATGGCGGAAACATTCTGGGGCGGAGGACTTCATGTATAATATCACAACAATGAATAGTAGTAAACAAGCAACAACATCATCCATTGCATTAATAATATAATTTCATACATGTGTGTTCTGTCAAAGTTATAGACACCAAAAATATACATATCAAAATAAAAGATGAGTCTTGAACGAATTCCTTCTTCTCAAAGCCTGGCACTTGTACCTGTCTAGTGGTGACCTGAGAATACAAGTTATTTTGAAAGCGAGTATCAGCTTTAAAGCCGGTGAGATCATAAGTATATTAGTGTCTTATTTTGTATGAAAGCGTTTGTAAGATTTTTGTAAGATGTAATGTATAAGTTTTGTAAAGTTTGTGTTTGTTTGAACTATCCTAGAAAACCCTATGTTTCCTACTAAGAGTAGCCTTCTACCAAGGCATCTAGTAACTATGTGTGTCTCTTGTAAGAGTGTGTATTTTCCCAAATCCGACTATCATTAACCAAAAATATAGTTTTTACATTACCGTGCATCGTGTGAATGTTCACGAAGTGAATGTAATGGGATAAATATTATAGTACTGTAGTGTTGTATTAAGTATCTACTGTTGTACTAAATACCTTAAACCAATTGTTATTTAAAGTACAATGTGATCGGCCTGTACCCTGCTACCGACTCAATAGTAAAACGACGATGTAAGACATCGTAAGAAATGACATTTGGCACCCGTAGACTTGCAAGTCCCACTGTAGTGAGTAGCAAGGTGTAGGATAGTCAATCCAGTATAGATCTATATGCAAACTCATACGCTCCCCAATTAAGGAGATTCTGGATACAAAAACAGTCATGGCAGGTAGTGCCATGACCCATTTAATGGCTCACATAACTGAATGTAATGTATATGTAATGTATGTGCTAGCTGTATTGTGTGTTCTTCCTCTGTCTAGCATGTATGTTTGTTTCTCATCACTATGTATTATGTTTGTTTCTCATCACTATGTATTATGTTTTTTTCTCATCACTATGTATTATGTTTGTTTCTCATCACTATGTATCATGTTTATTTCTCATCACCATGTATTATGTTTGTTTCTCATTACTAATTATTATGACTCATGTATGCACTGACTCTTTGTATGATTCATTGTTCTTGTATTAGTATTAGTAAAACCCTAAACTACGCCTATTGTAGTTTACTAGTAATATAACTTGTACGTATGAACATGGAAGTATAACCTTGCTACCCAAGGGTATTGAATTTACTGGAAGTACCATTTTATGACTATATATGTACACATGATATATAACTAATATTTAAACAACCTTCAAACGAACACCCGATACCCTACCAGACCACATCTCAACGACGAAAAGGAAATAAGGCGGGCGGCCTTCCTAAGCCTTTTAAACATTGCTTATATAACTCTACATACATGGACATGAAATTGGTAATAAGTATAACAGAGTTTAAGTAAAAGTATTTGATAAGTAAAATAGTTTGTAAAACAGTTTGAAGCAAAACAGTTTGATAAGCAGTTTAAACAGTAAGAAAAATCACTGGTTTTGTAGTTATTAATCACATGTGATTGAAGTAATAACTATAAGTATTCAACTTGTATTCCCCCCATAAAAGCATTTAAAAACAATTAAACCATTGATTAGGGGTATGAACTCACTTGCAGTGAGTGGATTGGATTGGAGTGTCGGATATTGTTCTAGGTGACAAATGAAGACTTGTAGACACGCACGAGCCTAGTTATCATATAATGAACATATATATAACTAATTAGTCAATTTATAACTAATAAATTAAGTTGGGACACTCTAGAACATGAAAACACTTTGTTTCAAGTGTTAAAGATCACAAGGGTTGCATCCAAGTGTTTGTAGGGCAAAGCTAGAGTGTTTGGAGTTCAAGGGTAAACTCCTTTGGAGTTTACGGTTTTAATGACCATTACCCAAGGAGTTTACGGCATTAAACTTAAGGGTTTACGGTCGTAAACTCTACACTTTATGACCATATGTTGTTTTGAGGTTTTACAAGTCCTTTGAAGCATTTCTACTTGGTGGTTAGGCCTTTGGAAGGGATTAGGGCAATAAACACTCCTTTGAGGAGTTTACGGCCTCATGGTCATTTCCCTTTGGGTTTACTACCGTAAACCCATATGGAAAATGGTATTGCCAAGTTTTCAAGTCCTTAACTCGTCAAGGTAATTGTCTAGGTTAGTTTTTAGGCCTAAGGAAGGAATATGCCCCAATTAAACTCACTTTAGGGTGTTTACGGTTTTGGGAGATCCCCAAACCGTAAACACATAGAAATGGTGGACTTTGGTGTTTTCTAAGGCTTAAACACATCAAGGGAAGGTTTAAACACATCAAGGGAAGGTTTAAACACATCAAGGGAAGGTCTAGACATCAAAGTAAGGCTAGGTAAAGGACTTAGGCACACTTTGGTGCCTTACTTGGTGTTTACGGCCCAAGAACATTCTTGGACCATGAACACCTTAATCCTTGTGTTCTTGGGACATTTTCTTGATGCTAACATGTAATACAAGCTTAATATGACTCAAGGATGGAAGTACTTACTATAAGGAAGCTTGAAATGAGCTAACAGTCCAAGAACACTTAGTGTGTGTTCTTGGTGTTCTTGATGTTTTTGGAAATCTAATCAAAACACAAAAATGGATGGATGAGAAGATGCACAATCACTAGATTAAGTGTTATACCAACTTGAAATTGCTAGAACACTTACAAGTTTGAAGATCTTGAATTAAATCTTGGATGATACTTGAGAGGGTTTTTGAGTTTACTCTTTTAGGGTGAAAATGAAAAGTGATGTTCTTTGGGGAGTAAACATAAAATGACTAGTTTGGGGAGTAAACTCATGCTTAATGCATGATTTCACGGTTTTGCAAGACTTTTCGGCCCAAACATAAAAGTTTGGCCGTGAACTTCTAAGACACGAGGTGTTTGCGGTTTTGAAATTTCAAGACCCGAGACGGCACTTCCTTTCACCCGTTCGTTTAAAGAATAATATTAAAATAATCAAACGAACTTTAGATTTGCTAAAAATAAGTAATAAAGTAATTGACTTATAAATTGAAGTGATTGACTTTTAGGGTTTGACCGAATGTAAATTCCGGGTTGTCACACTCTACTAGGACCTTCTTTGACAGGTGGTCGAAGCACATGGATGCCAACTTACTTAAAGTGTCTGCCCTCTTGTTTTCACTCCTAGGTATCTGCTTGATTGTAAACCGCCTGAATGATCCTACCAATTGTTTCACCATCTTTACATACTTTCCCTTCCTTTGATCTCTTACCTCAAAACTCCCATTAACCTGGTTTGCTGCTAGCCTCGAGTCGGTTAGGGCCGTTACAGCTTTCGCACCCATCTGCTTGGCTAGACGCAACCCTACGAGCAGCACTTTGTACTCCGCTTTGTTGTTCGACGTGTGGAAATCGAAACGGAGGGCGTAGGTTACCTCTTCTCCTGCTGGACTGGTCAGGATCAGCCCCGCCCCTGAGCCTTCCCTGCTGGATGCCTCATCTGTATAGAAAGTCCATGAACTGTTATCAGCCGGGGCCCCTTCAACTGCCCACACTTTCTCTTTGTTTAGGTCCCCTCCGTCTGGAATTTCTAGTAAGAAATCGGTTAGCGCTTGTCCCTTGATACTCTTCCTTGGGCGGTAATTTATGTCGTGCTCTCTTAGTTCGATCGCCCACTTCGCCAGCCGGCCCGACGTCTCCGGCTTGAGTAGTATCTGTTTGATGGGGGTAACTCATAAGCACCTCGATCTGGTGTGCTTGAAAGTACCGCCTTAGTCGTTGCGCCGCATAGATGATCGCCAAGACCAGCCTCTCCAGCGTGGGATAGTTGAGTTTCGGTCCTTGCAGCGCCCTACTAACAAAGTATACCGGTCTCTGTTCCCCTTCCCTTTCTACATTCAATACTGAAGATATTGCTTCGCCTGATGTCGAGAGGTACACTTGTAACGTCTCTCCAGGGACAGGGCTGGCCAGCGTGGGTAATTCATGTAGCGCTTCCTTGATTCTTTGGAGTGCTTTTTCTGCTTCATTCATCCATTGGAAATTGCTCTTCTCAATGCACCCCTTCAATGTGTGGAACAACGGCATGGCCTTGTCAGCGGATTTCGAAATGAACCTTCTTAGAGCTGTAAGTTTCCCATTCAGACCTTGTGCATCCCTGAGGGAGTTCAGTGTTGGTGTCTCAATGAATTTATCGACTTTGGTCGGGCTGGGCTGGATACCTTGCCTGGTGACGTAGTATCCCAAGAACTGCCCCTCTTCCACCCCAAACGTACATTTGGCCGGGTTCAGCTTCATTTTTACCGCCTCTAAGGTTCGGAAAGTCTCCTCAATATCTTGCAACATCTTGTCTTCATGCGGGTTCTTAATCACCATGTCATCCACATATACCTCGATGTTTTTCACGATTTGTTTGGCAAATATCGAGTCGACCAGGCGCTGATATGTGGCCCCTGCATTCTTCAAGCTGAAAGGTATCTTGGTGTAGCAGAAATTGCCATGATCCGTGTAGAATGCTGTTTTCTCCTCATCTTCTTTGCTCATCAAAATCTGGTGGTACCTTTTGTACGCATCCAAAAAACACTTTAGCTTAAACCCTTGTAACGATTCCACTTTCTGATCAATCTCCGGGAGAGGGTAACAATCTTTAGGGCATGCCTTATTTAAGTCTGAAAAGTCTATCCACATACGCCACGACCCGTATTGCTTGCGGACCATAACTGGGTTCGCGATCCATGTCGGAAATATTGCCTCCCGCACTATCCCGACTTCTGCCAGCTTGGCCACTTCTGCATTAATTGCCCTATTACGGTCTCCTCCCTGGACTCTCTTCTTCTGCTTAACCTCTTTTGCGCTTGGTTTAATTACAATTTTATGCTCGATGAACTTCCTTTCTACCCCTACCATATCTGTAGGAGTCCATGCGAACACATGTTTGTATTGTTTGAGCAAGTCAACCAACGCTCTTCTTGTGTGGCTTGGGAGATCGCATCCAATGCTGACTGGCTAGTTGGGGTATCTTTCATTGATTACTTCCTTCCCTTTCACGGGGTTGTGTTTGGGCCTCTTGGTCTCTTTGGTTATTTCTGTCGGCTTCATGACTGTATAGCATTGCAATTCTTTATGTGGAGTGGCTAGCACCGTAGTTGCGCCCATTGGGGTGTCGAACTTCATCATCCCATGCATAGTTGATGGTACTGCCCCGAGCTTCAAGAGGGCTGTTCTTCCCATAATAATATTATGTTCTGCTGAATGTCGAATGACCATAAAATCTATCAAGGTGGTTTTCTTCCGCTGCTTGTCATGGCTAGTAATGGTCAGGGGGAGGTGGATTGTGCCCAACGGCCATAGGCTATGACTGGTGAATCCTACTAGCCTCCCAGACGTGGGTCGTAAGTTATCCTTCCAACGATCTGGGAGGAGCCGGAAGCAGTGCTCATAGATGATGTCCGCCGAACTCCCGGTGTCGACATAAACCCTATGTAGAGTTACATCCCTGATGGAGGCTTGTATCACCAGTGGATTGTCGCCCCTCCATCCTTCATGTCGAGGGTCTTGTACGAAGAAAGTGAGTGTTCGTGCTGAAAATTTAGCGGTCTCCTGCCCCCCGGTTGTTCTTCCCTGCCTCTCTTACTTCGTATCATGAATATCTCCTTGGGCCGGATCCCCTGGCATTTTTAGCATCAAACTTGGCGCGCAGGCTTCGCGTTACTTCCACCAGATCTCTTTTGAGTTGCTTCTCTTCCATCTCTTTTTTTAATACCGAATAGTTGACCGTATCGTGTGTCTTACTCTTGTGATATTCACAGTATCGGTTATTGGGCGACTTGGCCGGCTGTTGTTTCTCGGACACCGTGTACACTTCTGGGCGGCGACCCCGTCTGTCGTCCTTGACAAATGGTCGAAAACGCACCGGTGGTCTTCTTGCCTGGCCATAGTGCTTATTCCCCCCCCCCCCCGAAAATCCATGTGACCCGGGTTGTGGTGTCTGGTTGCCATGGCATTCAAGTAGGCCTGCTTGGCTGCCTCACCGTCTTGCTGCCGCAGATACCGCTCTACCCTTTCCTTCAATTCGGCCTGTGTTAAGGGACTCATTCCCATGAGTTTTTGCGACAAAGGGCCTGGCAAGAGCCCCCATGTAAAGGCGCCAGCTATGAGACCTTCATCGTGCCCCGGCACGTCCAACGTAGCATTTATGAACCTTGTGAAATTGTAACGACCAAATATTTCAACCAATTTAAAATTTTCAAAAACAACCCGATTCCAATAAATTTTATTACAAAAAGGTTTTCAATACAATTTATTTTAAGTATTCCCAGAATCTCATCACAATATAAACACGAGGAGCGGTACGATCACGCCTTCGCCTTGCCATAGTCTCCTAAAGAACCTGAAAAACATTAAACCACAACTGTAAGCCCGAAAGCTTAGTGAGATACCCCCAAAATACCAACCGCATATACCATACACGCATAACATGCCATAACATATCCGATCACAGAACAGCCATGCACTTCGGGTCTACTGTGGGATTGGTCCGCCGCACCGGCCAACAGTCCACCTGGTCCACCCTCCGAGTCTAGCCATATACCTCGAGTCTACAGTGTGATTGGTCCGCCCGCACCGGGCCTTCAATCCACCTGGTCCACTCTCTGAGTCTACAATATGATTGGTCGGTCCACACCGGGCCTTCAGTCGGCCTGGTCCACTCTCCGAGCCTCGGCACGTCTGGTCCGCCCTCGTGGGGCCTACAGCCTATCCGGACCGCTCGCTGGGCCTTCGGGACAACCGGTCCGCCCTGGGTATCTTGGCCTACAGCACAAAGCAGGACCCGCCTCAACCCAACTCCAGTCCAAACAACCATGTGCACATATACATACAATCATATAGCAATTCACAGTCAACAATCAGATCAAACATATCACATAACATATCATCATCCTAACCCGGATACCGACCTAACCGGTCACTAGCATAGCATCACCCTATCTCTCAGGATACCGATCTCAATCAGGTCTGTAACATATACCATCCTAGCTACCAGGATGCAAACATATCAAAGCAATAACATAACAACAACTACCCGGATCTCAATCCGATAAGGGCCGGCCTTGGTGCCTTAGACCCTGTTGATATAGTGAGGATAACTCACCTCGAAACTCTCGACTGAACAGACAACCCAAGCTGCTCCGATCATTGATACGATCTCCTCCACTGGACAACCACCAAAGCACTGAACTCAAAACAATATCCAACAATTACCAAGATGCCCCTGGAAACCACTAGTCAACCCTTGGTCAAAGTTAACGTCAAAGTCAACCCCTGACTGACTCTACTCGCCGAATCAACCCGATGACTCGCCAAGTCCCCATGCTCAGAATTCCCCCAATCCGCGACTCAACTCGCCGAGTCACCCCGAGACTCGCCGAGTCCAACGACTCTGAGCCCACTCACACACAACTCACCGAGTCATCCCTTGACTCACCGATTCACGGCTCAACCAGAAAAGATTGGGACTCTTTGACAAGACTTGCCGAGTCCAAGAACAGACTCGCCGAGTCTGAGGCTATCTTCAACCTACTCGCCGAGTTGTTCTTACAACTCGCCGACTTCCAGACCATCTTCATCCAGCTCGCCGAGTTGTTCTTCTAGCTCGACGAGTTCCAACTGATCTTCAAGCAACTCATCGAGTCGACCCATGTGACTCGCCGAGTACCACCGGTCTGAATCCATACAGAAGCATTCCAGGCCATACAATTGATCCAAAACACAGATCTAGCCTCCTACAACCCATCCATCACGTAAAGTGGCAAACTTTACGTGAATCCAAAGAGATCTAGGCCTTTTACACTTTAGGGCTAGGATTTGGGACATGATGGCTTATCTTAACACTCAAACACAGGGACTTTAATGCACTCTAGACCTTCTCCAATCCAGATCTGAGGTAGCAACCTCAGATCTAACCTACAAACTCCAAAACATACCAAGATGAGCTCCCATAAACCCCAAAATGATGAATCTAAATGAGTAACAGCCCAAGAACGAGATAATACCTCAAAAGAACGCCCCAACAGCAATGAAACTCGAATCCAAGCAAAGCCCCTTGCTCCAAGCTTCCTACCCTTCAAGATTTCCTCAACAATTGCTTCTCCAAGCTTCCAAATGCAACTTGATCCACTCACACACGAAGGTTAGGGTTTCTGGACTTGAGGATGAGTAAAGAGGCTGGGGGAATGGATGTTATGTTCTTTATATAGGGCTCAACCCCGAGAATTAGGGTTTTCTCCACTCAGCGCCTACTCGCTGAGTCCATCCACTGACTCGCCGAGTCGGTCACTTAACACGCGACCAAGTCGCGACTCTACTCGCCGAGTCCACCTATGGACTCGCCGAGTTCCCCTTCCAATTTACTCTTTTAGCCCTTCAACTTTACTCTTGCTATTCCGGGATGTTACAATTCTCCCCCACTTACATTAGGCTTCGTCCTCGAAGCCTGCAACAACTCAACTCTTAGAAATACTCCTGCCACGCATCACCTGGCTCCAACCCAACCAGGTTCCTCAAAACACAACCATAGAAACCGGAAGCTCACTTTCTCCTTTCTTACGGTGTCCTAACCACCGACTCAAGCCGGCCACCGACTTTACCCTCTAATAACCCCACTTAACAACTGAGTACTACTCACGATGCAACACTGCTCCAAATCACAACCATCACTCGACCCATATGAGCTAGAAAATAACCATGCACCACCGGATTCCCGATCCGAGTCCAACCCTAATCATTCTGCTGACAGAAAGACACATTCTTCAGAGCAACTCCTATGAGTTCTCCTCTTGCAATCACATACACGTGCTGAATTAGCTCTAGCACCCTTAGGTTGGGAAAACCCGATACACTGATGACAACTCCAAACATCCTCCAGGATGAACCACTACTACATACACAATTCCCTAATCAGAATCACACTGAGAGCCCAAGACTCCCTCCCTGCATCCCTTCCGAGCCTCTTGGCTCTACACCCGCGAAATTCCTTCCGCGACCTCAGCAGACATCCCAAACCGGATGTGCTTCCATTCCACTGCCGCAAACACGCTGCTCAATGGTCATACTTGGATCACTCTAATCATAACTCTTTTCTGCCGCTTTCACTTCCGTGAATTTGCACTCAGTCTCGGAGTTACACTCCTCTCTCTTTCCTTTGCCAAGGAAATCCACTTGGCCGCCTTGTCACTCCGACAAGTGCCACTGTGCTCGCCCAATGCTGCACCACTCCTTCATAGCGTAACCGCCCACATGCTCTGACTCTGATCGCAGGGAACCTCAAGCCCATGCACAAACTCCACTAATCGAGATCAAAACCCGGGGCCAGACCTTCTAATGCTAACACACTGCAACATACACAATCATATCCTCGAACCGATCCAACAATACTTGCAGAGTCTTCAGCATGACTGGACCGCCTCACCAAGCCTTCAGCCAATCTGGACCACTCTCAGAACCTTCAGCCAATCTGGACCGCTCTCAGTGCCTTCAGTTTGGCTGGACCGTTCTCCGAGCCTTCGGCCTGACTGGTACGCCTACCGGCCTTCAGTCTATCCGGACCGCCCAACTAGCATTCATCATTCTGAGCTATCTCTCCGGGAAATCCTCCCATGCATACTGTTCTAGCCCTCTAGGGGTTCCGAACTCTATCTCCATCACACATAATCGATCCCGGCCTGATCCCCAGGCCCTCCACAATCAAATGCCCTAGGTCTGTATCCCGCCCCGCATGCCTGACACTTGCTCCTACCAGCCTACACTCTGGGCTGACATAACACTGCTGAATCCCAACAGCTAAGCACCCTCAAATACCCATCGGACTCCCGGAGAATTTTCCAATTCTCCCCCACTTGTAGCACTGACTATCAAACATCGGTCGCCAATACCGACCACCCAAAACAACCCTGCACAAAACAAACACTTACACGCGGACTGCTTCCCACAAGCATAAACAACCTTAACAAGATCCCATATCAACACTGATTAACCCGCTCGAAAGAAACTCAATCTGCATCTAACCACTCCTCAGAAAGCAGATGATACCCGATCTTCTAACCAATTCCAGGTTTCCACTAATAACCCTCATGAATGATAACCAACGAAATTCCCAATACAATAACTCATAACCAAACCACAACCCTAAAAAACGACGAATACCGCATCGAAAACCACACAAAATACCAGCACATAAACAATACACCACAATAATCACAAGATAACAAGACATCAAGGAAGAAACATACCCGCAGCTGCATCCGACACTGCTCTGACCTCCTCTGCGGTAAGCTGAAAAGCACGACCCTGAGCCCTTGGGGGCTCCGCTCCACCCTGACCTCCACCCGTGATCCTCAAAGTGGCCAGTGCTGGAGCCTGCACCGGTCCTGCAGCAAGCTGTGGACAGTTGACCCTCAAATGTCCAATCTGATGACAATGATAACAAATCCTCAAATCCCGAACTGGCGCTGACTGCCGACAATCCCTCGCATAGTGCCCCTCCTTTCCGCACTTGCGGCATGCACCACCGGACCTACAAACTCCGGTGTGACCCCTCCTACACTTCCCACAAGTGTGGCTGCTCAGATCCCCCACTCTAGCGTCAACGGTCTTGGACCGTTTCAACGCCGGCTGCGACTGCACCAGAGCCTGCCTCAGCTCACGCAACTGCAACTTAATCTCTAACTCACGCCGCCTGGCGGCCTCCTGCAACTCCAACAGGTTCTCGCACCTCTGCGTAGACACAAACTGTCTGATGTCCCTCTTGAGCATGCTCAGATATCGAGACATCTGAGCCTACTCCGAAGCGAACTCTAGGCAGAACATCTCCCTCTCAGTGAACATCCTGGTGATCCCAGTCACCGACTCCGAATCCTGCTTTAGCTCAAGGAACTCCTGAGCCAATCTCTCCATCTCAACTTGCGGAACATAACGAGTGTTGAACATCTCTCTGAACTGATCCCATGAAACCGCAGCCCTCTGCGCATCTGAATATGACCCCGTGGTCAATCTCCACCAATCCTTCGCCCCAAGCCTCAACAGGTTCAGAGCACACCTCACCTCTGATCAGCAGGGCATGAACACGTGAAGAAACACCCCTCCATGTCCGATAACCATCTCATAGCAACAATCGGGTCCTGAACTCCATCAAAGGTGGGAGGCTTCGTATTATCGAAGTCCCGATACTGAAAGCCCCGACCAGCTCCTCCTCCTGCCGCTGCTACAGCCGTTGTAGCCGCCATGACAGCCGTCTCTGTGAGAGCTGCATAGCGCTCATCAAAATACTCAACCATAGCGGTATTGATCGACCCAAACAGTTCCAGCAACTCAGCCCGGAACAACGCAGCAATCTCATCACGCAGGATCTCACGAATCCTCGCATCCAACTCGCATGTGCTCATCTGACCAATAACCTCGGGCGGTACTGACACGCCCGGAACTCCCTCTCCTGCTCCCGATCCTACCCCGGATCCACTCCCAGCATGCCTCGGAATCTCCATACTGAAAATCACCACAAAGACTCAAATACTTCCCACTATCCCGCGAACCAACTCTCTCAACCCAACTCTAGAGGTCATGGTTTCCCTGATACGCGTATGGGTCCTGTGCTTTCAGTAGTACAGGCCCATACTACCTTCCACACCTACCCATATTTGTATGAAGTACTACCACAACACCCTAGCGAAAACATACAAACAAGCGCTCAATCCCTCACCACTAGAGGAACACTGGAAATCTCCCACAAGGAACCCTAGGCTACAGGCATCACAATCAGGCAGCATTTATCATAAAATCCTGAAGATCCCTAGCCTAACACTAGCATGTTGTTCTATCAAAGCTCAAAAACAAATAACATGTATGGTATTTTGGGGTTACTTACGGGCTCCGGCTGATCGTACCTCCGCGTCCTCCTTTACTCATTTTGAAAACCATTTTAAGTTCTCTTTTGAAAACTCTCCTCGATTTGAGACTGGAGTCACACGAGTGTTCCTCCAATTCACTCAAACCAAGGCTCTGATACCAACTTGTAACGACCAAAAATTTCAACCAATTTAAAATTTTCAAAAACAACCCGATTCCAGTAAAGTTTACTACAAAAAGGTTTTCAATACAATTTATTTTTAGTATTCCCAGAATCTCATCACAATATAAACACGAGGAGCGGTACGATCACGCCTTCGCCTTGCCACGGTCTCTTGAAGAACCTGAAAAACATTAAACCACAACTGTAAGCCCGAAAGCTTAGTGAGATACCCCCAAAATACCAACCACATATACCATACACGCATAACATGCCATAACATATCCGATCATAGAACAGCCATGCACTTCGGGTCTACTGTGGAACTGGTCCGCCGCACCGGCCAACAGTCCACCTGGTCCACCCTCCGAGTCTAGCCATATACCTTGAGTCTACAGTGTGATTGGTCCGCTCGCACCGGGCCTTCAATCCACCTGGTCCACTCTCTGAGTCTACAGTATGACTGGTCGGTCCACACCGGGCCTTCAGTCGGCCTGGTCCACTCTCCGAGCCTCGGCACGTCTGGTCCGCCCTCTTGGGGCCTACAGCCTATCCGGACCGCTCGCTGGGCCTTCGGGACAACCGGTCCGCCCTGGGTATCTTGGCCTACAGCACAAAGCAGGACCCGCCTCAACCCAACTCCAGTCCAAACAACCATGTGCACATATACATACAATTATATAGCAATTCACAGTCAACAAGCAGATCAAACATATCACATAACATATCATCATCCTAACCCGGATACCGACCTAACCGGTCACTAGCATAGCATCACCCTATCTGTCAGGATACCAATCTCAATCAGGTCTCTAACATATACCATCCTAGCTACCAGGATGCAAACATATCAAAGCCATAACATAACAACAACTACCCGGATCTCAATCTGATAAGGGCCGGCCTTGGTGCCTTAGACCCTGTTGATATAGTGAGGATAACTCACCTCGAAACTGTCGACTGAACAGACAACCCAAGCTGCTCCGATCACTGATACGATCTCCTCCACTGGACAACCACCAAAGCACTGAACTCAAAACAATATCCAACAATTACCAAGATGCCCCTGGAAACCACTAGTCAACCCTTGGTCAAAGTTAACGTCAAAGTCAACCCCTGACTGACTCTACTCGCCGAATCAACCCGATGACTCGCCAAGTCCCCATGCTCAGAATTCCCCCAATCCGCGACTCAACTCGCCGAGTCACCCCGAGACTCGCCGAGTCCAACGACTCTGAGTCCACTCACACACAACTCACCGAGTCATCCCTTGACTCACCGATTCACGGCTCAACCAGAAAAGATTGGGACTCTTTGACAAGACTTGTCGAGTCCAAGAACAGACTCGCCGAGTCTGAGGCTATCTTCAACCTACTCGCCGAGTTGTTCTTACAACTCGCCGACTTCCAGACCATCTTCATCCAGCTCGCCGAGTTGTTCTTCTAGCTCGACGAGTTCCAACTGATCTTCAAGCAACTCATCGAGTCGACCCATGTGACTCGCCAAGTACCACCGGTCTGAATCCATACAGAAGCATTCCAGGCCATACAATTGATCCAAAACACAGATCTAGCCTCCTACAACCCATCCATCACGTAAAGTGGCAAACTTTACGTGAATCCAAAGAGATCTAGGCCTTTTACACTTTAGGGCTAGGATTTGGGACATGATGGCTTATCTTAACACTCAAACACAGGGACTTTAATGCACTCTAGACCTTCTCCAATCCAGATCTGAGGTAGCAACCTCAGATCTAACCTCCAAACTCCAAAACATACCAAGATGAGCTCCCATAAACCCCAAAATGATGAATCTAAATGAGTAACAGCCCAAGAACGAGATAATACCTCAAAAGAACGCCCCAACAACAATGAAACTCGAATCCAAGCAAATCCCCTTGCTCCAAGCCTCCTACCCTTCAAGATTTCCTCAACAATTGCTTCTCCAAGCTTCCAAATGCAACTTCATCCACTCACACACGAAGGTTAGGGTTTCTGAACTTGAGGATGAGTAAAGAGGATGGGGGAATGGATGTTATGTTCTTTATATAGGGCTCAACCCCGAGAATTAGGGTTTTCTCCACTCAGCGCCTACTCGCCGAGTCCATCCACTGACTCGCCGAGTCGGCCACTTAACATGCGACCAAGTCGCGACTCTACTCGCCGAGTCCACCCATGGACTCGCCGAGTTCCCCTTCCAATTTACTCTTTTAGCCCTTCAACTTTACTCTTGCTATTCCGGGATGTTACAGAAATATTCTCGTACCGTTTCCCCTCTTTCTGTTTACAACCTATGATTGAATGAGAATCTCCCTTGTACTTACGTAACTGCATGAAGTTGGTATGGAAAAGGTACTTAAGCTGAGCAAAGTTCGAAATGCTGCCTGGTTGCAACGTCTTGAACCATGTGCCAGCGTTGCCGTCAAGGGTCGTCGGGAAGTACGTGCACCAGAACTTTTCGTTAAGTTTCAATGACGTTATCGTCCATTCATATGTATCGATGTGGCTATTCGGGTCAGTGGTTCCATTGTATGTTTTGAGTGTCGGTAGCTTTTCTGTGTTTGGTATTTCACAATCCAACAGCTCTTTGACAAACAGAGACGTCACACTACGGGAAAAACCTTCTTGGCCTGGGACAGTCGATGCACCCTGTTGATATTGAGGGTTCATGCCATGTGATGGTGGTGCGAGGTAGCAAGTCCATAAAAGGGGTATGGCTGGAATGGCAGTTGGAGGGGATAACTGGCAGAGAAAGGGTGTGCGGGGGTTATAGGGTTGATCATTACCGGCTGTTGCAAGCTGCCGTTGCCTGGGATCGTCGGTCTAGTCCATGCGCCGACCATCGGGTAGATGGGTGGTGAGTGGTTTATCATGGTTTGTGCCAGCGGCGGTAACGAGGCTGTTGAACTCTGTCCACCCGTCATCTGGAATGACGATGGCGTTGCAAATGACGGTGAGATATTGAAAACGTGGCTCGATGGAAGTGTTGTTGAGTGGACCGATTGTGCCTGCTGCAGCGGCGGTACAAAGAATGGTGGCATCTGAAAGTGTGTAGACGGAAGTGGCCCCACCGGAGTCGTTCCTTGTTGAGAAAGCGGTGGTTGTGGAACGTTTCCGGCGATTGATGTAGAGCTTCCTTCGCCTAAAATGGTCCTGTTGACCATTGTAGACAGAGGTGTTTCGTCCAACGCCGTCATGGGACGTATGGGACTGGTTGGTCATCCCTCACTGCCGTTGGACGCCATTGACGTTTGCTTTTGTGCTTTTTGTTTGTGTTCTTCGTCTCACAAACGGATGGCGCCAAACGATGCTACCTTGCTCTTGCTTTATCCGCGAACTTCTCTCGATCGTCTAGCTATCACTGCAAGATCACAAAGAACAGAGGCCGTCAGCCGCTTTCCGGGAGGAGCTCCTGGAAGAACGCTCCGACGGTCAAGTTAGAGGGTATTTTAGGGTTTGTCTGTATTCTCTCTAGAAAGCTTGGAGAACTTACCTCGTAGGTATGAGAGCACATCCTTTTATACCTAGCACTCTTGCCTGAGCCGTACCAAACAGAATCGCTTTAGGGGAGACAGGATCAGAGGCGCTGATTGGAGGTTCGTGCGCCTTCAACCGCTAGAGCGCTCTCATTGTCTCAGACGATAATGCTCCGATCCTCTTGCTTGTCTCATGGCCGTATCTTTTGTCTTGGCGCCAGGAGCGCCTCTTGGCGGGCGCGAGCCTTCCGCCTGTGAGCTTCGCTCCCGGGGACACCAGCGGGCGCTAAGCCTGCTGGGCTGAGCCTAGTTGGCGTGCCCGACTCTTGGGCTAGACGCGGTTCTGCTGTGCTGCCCTATGCATGCCATCATCTAACCATATGCATAATACTACACTTCCCAGACTTTCTCTAGGATTCTTCTCTTCCCACATACCTGCCATTCAAACAATGTCTACACTAATACCACCAAAATTCCTCACGAATGCATAGCCGTACATAATCCAAAATTTAATAGACATTCGAATAAGATTCTCTACCCGAAAACCACAACCAAATAAGAACATGTAATAATGTCGAATAAAAAATTCTAAGGCTATTAGATTCTAATTATGTACAATTCTTATGGCCTTCGATTAGCAATTCGATAATATTAGTCAAAGATTCCACGATACATATTACATTCAACACATATAAAGCATCTGCAACACCCATACAACTCAAACAATTCTAGCATGCGATTCTTGAACATACCGTTAGCCTATAATGTAGCATGCATATCAATCCATAACATAATTATATCCATATAGGTATATTAGGAATCGCTTACTTCCTGACTGACTGTACACATCACATCCTATTTTTATCAATTAAAGTTAGATAAGGAAACCACACTCGCAATCTCAAGCCAACAATCAAACAAGAGCATGGCAAAAGATCGAGCTCATGTTTCTGGAAATTAATACTTTTATTCAAAGAAACTTTAAGAAAATATTTGGTTGACTGTTTAGAACGATGCTGCTATACCTAGTTCACTAAAAAACAACATAAATGAGAACATGTCTTGGAGTTCCGATTCCAACTCAATAAAAGGAATTGAAGTAAGCACATTTTCATTTCTCTCACAAAATTATATAAAGAGTTACTACCATGAAAACAACTATTAATGGGTCTTAGGCATGATGGTATTTGCTACCATACAACCTTGTTATCAACAAAACAAATAGAAAATGATAGTGTAATGTAGGGATGAGAATTTGGCCCGGAAACCCGAACCGAATCGAAACCCGAACCGAACCGAACCGAATTAGGCCCGAATAAGCAATTCGATTCGGGTTTCGATTATCTATATTATGCTTACTTGGTTCTCGGGTTATTCGGTTCGGCTTACCCAAATAAGAGCTTATTCGGTTATAAATACCCGACCCGAATAAGCATTCATCATCCCTTTTCTCTGTTCGACAAAAATCATAATTATAATTCACACTTTTGTCTTCATCATTCATAAAAAAATCCCTATGCTCGTTCTCATCATTTCAAAATCGACCAATCTTCTCATCTATTTCCAAACTCGAAATCACTTCTTTCGATCCTTCCTCTTGTTTCAGACTTTCAAAAATCGACCCTTCCTATTGTCTCTAAGGATTCACGAATTCATACTTTGTCTAGTCATTGAAAATTGGGCTCCAACTCAAGAAACTCAAGTAAGACATTAATTCTCATTATGTTAATCTACTATGTAAATGATATACTTTCAATGTGTTATTGTGCTATGTTAGTCTTTGAATGCTTTATGTTGATGTATAAAAGTACATTGTTATTCTATTATTCAGGTTATTCGGGTTATAGAATCTTAATACAGTTTATTCGGTTTTTTCGATTATATTAGGTCCTTAATCATCTTGTACATGTTATTCAGGTTATTCGAGTAGTAACCGAACCGAACCGATTAAAACACAAACCAAACTGAACCCGTACTGGTTAATCGGTTCAGTTTTCTTTTCATGTAATTACACATATTCAGTTTTTGGGCTATTCGGGTTCGGGTCGGTTCGATTCGGTTCGGTACCGACCTGAATAACATCCCTAGTGTAATGTGTACAATTATCAGAACAATGCATAAGTAGCAAGTAATTTCAACCTAAAGAGGATAGGTTTTGCAATTACTGTATAATGTCTACTCTTAAGAGCTGGTTAACTCCTATGGTCAACCTTCCATGGGCTGACTGGCAAAAGTTTCCATTTTGAGAGATTTATTTTAACTCAAATGGTGAATATTGAACCACATGGACTCTGTATATGTGTTATAGGGTCTCCCTCTGCTTGATTAACTATCTGGACTCATCGACCGATTGGCAAGCACTCAACCACTCTGACTTATTGTCAAAAAAGAATAGATAGAAATGCAAAACTGAAAAAAAAAATATTATTTGTAAGATTATTATAACTCCCAATAGAAGTGAATCAAGACTTCATATCATAACTAAAACCTATTTCAAAAATTGAAATTGAGTCGTGATTTAAACCCAAATCCTGGAGTTTTAATTGAACTAAAATCTCGAAACTAAACCCTATTTCGAGACCAATCTCGATCCAATTGAGGGTTTTTGAAGGGGTAAATATTTATATTTATATAGAAAGAGACAAAAATAGAGGCTGCAACATACATGGACCGTTGTAGCATAACGTCGAATACAGAAATGAAGAAATTAAGAAGAGATAACGATAAGAGAAAGGAAGTCGTACGGTGGAAGAAACATGAAGCACCGACTGCAAAAATTGAGCGAAAGAAATGGTAAACGATGATTCATAAATGCGATACCAATCAGAAATATCATTGGGTGAGAAAGATGGTGGTAATCCAGGAAGACAACACATACCGGAAGAAGCCAAAATCAAGTCGCAAGTCGATGAACACTACTCGGCTGGCATGGGTACTGCTCATTAGCCATGCCCACAATTGATATATATATATATATATATATATATATATATATATATATATATATATATATATATATATATATATATATATATATATATATATATATATATATATATATATAATTTAATAACGACTGCTCATGTACTCGTCTCCATAGACATTCGGTGTGTTATCGTTTGTGATTACTAAATTTTGAAGGACCTCATTTTTTGCTATTGTCTCGGACATCAAATTGACTTGGAGCAGTACTGGTCTTATGCGAGACAATGGATATCCATTAGTATATCCATCTAGGCGCTCATTGTCATTGGCGCTATGTCCCTCCCGGTATGCCCCTCACCAAAATCGACGTATATAAGCAATCTCTCTCTCTCTCTCTCTCTCTCTCTCTCTCTCTCTCTCATGGAAATTTGCTACTTGTTTCTTCATGAATTTATTACATTTTCCATGGATAAATTTAATATATGATTATATTAGTTACCAAGGCAAGAAACTTAGTTAGATCATGATGTGTATGTTAGTGTTTTGATGAGTTCATAGATGAATATTAAATGAATTTTATAGTATAAAATTTTGATGTATATGTTAGTAATTTTTATGTTTGATGTTTATGAATTGTTGATCTTTTTTTCTCGGAGTAATGTATACAGGATCTTAATGTTACTTTTTGGTTGATCAATATTGGTGATGGTTGATTACATTTTTATGTTTAAGTGTTGTTCACTTTGCGTTGATTAATTGTATGCTGTCATTTAAAGTATATTTACTAAATTGGAAGTATTTTATTATGCGAATTTGTAAACATGTTGTTGTGTAACTTATATTGTCAAAATTGTAAGTTTTTTAAGGCACGTTGTCTAAAATCTACAGCATATGTTTCTATTGAGAGTAAGTACATGCCTATAATGCAAGTATGCTGTAATAGACTATGTTACTTATATTGTAAGCGTGTTCCCGTTTAAAGTATGTTTCCTGTAAGTGTGTAGCAACCTAAATAATGTTGCCTATATATATACTTAAATACTTAAAATTATATAAGTATATACAAAACTTCACAATAAATTTTCAGTTAGCGACATCAATAATTTCATTCACTTTTTTAGGAACTTGTAATTTGATGTATTTCAAATATAATAAGAGTAATAAATATGTTGTATTGAGTCAACATATATTAAATGAACTTATTAGCTTGTAATGTATTTAATTTTGTTTTAATATTTTTATTTTTTGGAAACGACCAATATTATAAAAACGCACTCAAATAGTAAGAAACTATAGGGGAAAATTTAGCGGTTACATATTACATATACAAAGAAAATTTAAGACTAAGACGAAAAATGACAAGAGAACCACTCTTCTCAGTTGCATAAACCACATTTGCCTCTACATTTTACCCACAAATACACTAAAGCTTTGATATTGTCCACCACACCATTTGGAGTGATGAATTTTGCTTGGAATACCCAATCATTTCTAACTCTCCATATACTCCAAAGCATCCCATAGCAAATGATTGTTAACTGTTCCTTTATCTTAGGGCATCTCCCCCAATTGGCTGCAAAACAAGTAATCTCTTCTACATTATGGAAATGGATATGATCTATTCCGCACCAGTTAAGTATGGACTTCGTGACAGACTTCGCATAAGGACATTCCACCAGAATATGATTTGCATATTTAGTTCCATCAATACATAAGCTACAACTACAAGTGTCGAGAGTAACCCGGCGATAGGAGAGGGCTACAACTGATGGTATTTTCCCCATCACAGGACGCCATATGAATGTAGTTACTTTAATTGGAATGAGTTTACACCAACTTATTTGAAATTGGTGGACATTTGTTGTGGAGCCCTGATCAATCTTTTTTCAGAGGAGGTCCACCCTATATTTTCCATCCGCCGATAGTAGACATGACAATTGATCGACCCCAGCTTGTAATTGTATCGAATCCATGTCGTTGACTAGACATTCTAGTTCAGAGGAGCAACCAACAACAGTAGAACAAGATCTCCACTTCCACATGTTCCCACCTTCGTTTTTTCTCTCTAAAACCTTACATGACTTCTTTTTTCAAGTTCATATAATCTGGGGTATTTTGTTTTCATGTTTACACCACCATCAACCCATAAGTCATGCCAAAACTAAGTGTTATCCCCATATTTGACAATTTGCTCGAAGATATGGTTATAACTAAGTCCCAATGCATCAATATCCTTTTTAACTCCAACAATATTGTTCCAAACTCCAGTTATTTTTTTTTTGCTAAGTACTCAACAGGTTTATTACGCTGGTTATGAAGTCCTACAATGACTCTAGCCCATAGTGAGGAGGGTTCATATTTAAGTCTCCACCACCATTTAACGAGAGAAACATTCAGCGTACGAGTTGATCTGACTCCCAAACCACCAAGTTCCTTAGGAGCGATAACCTTCTCCCATGAAACCTAATTTATTTTATTTTTTTCTTCATGACCCCTACCCCCAATAAGAACTTCCTTCTTATGTTCTCCAGTTTTTCAATGACTCTGATGTGAACTCTAAATAATGACATGTAATAGGTAGGAAGATTTCCTAGAACATATTTGATTAAGGTAAGCCTTCCACAAAATGAAAGGGTTTTAGCTTTCCAACAGGAGAGTTTGTTTCGAAACTTTTCAATGATTGGGTTCCAGTTATTGATCAGGTTCATGTTGGCTCCAACCGGAACCCCAAGCTAGGTGAATGGAAGTACACCAGCCTCGCATCATGCCCACTGTGCAGTTTCGGTGTTAATTAGAAGCCCCAACACCAAAAACCTTGGATTTATGAAAGTTCACTCGCAAACCTGATGAAACATGAAAACATTTGAGAATGTGTGCTAGGTTTTTTAGATTTGCCCTAGACCATTCACCAACGAACAACGCATCATATGCATAGAAAAGATGAGATATTGCTGGTCCATCACCTGGTACTTGAATGCCATTGAAAATGCCCTTTTCAACAGCAGATTTCATTGCAACATTCAATCCCTCCATAGTGATTATTAACAAAAAGGTGAGAGAGGATCTCCTTGTCTTACACCTTTTGTGATGTTGAACTCCTTGGTAGGAGATCCGTTGACTAACACAGATGCACGAGAAGAGGTCAAACACCCAGGTGATTCTTCGATTAATCCACATAAAATATATGCTTTAGTGCCTTTATGATAATGGAAAAATGTTTTACCTTATGTGGATGAATCACCTACCATTAATCAAGTTAAGAACTTGCATTAAAGAAAGCTATTTCAAATAAATTATGGAACAATAGGATACTACAGAGCAATGGTTGCTGAGTGATACATCTAAGAAGATTTAGGATCTTTTTGTTTATTTGTTCATATGCACTTAGTTTATTTGTAACACCCGTAAAATTCAAGCCAATTTAAAACTTTTTAAACAATTCAAACCCATTAGTCATTACAAAATGTTTTCAAAATAATTTAATATTAGAGTATCCCAGAAACATAGTCATAAAAAGTGATGAGTTGTATGATCACGCCTTTGCCCTGCCACAATCCCTTGATGCACCTGAAACAATAAACTAAAACTGTAAGCCCGAAAGCTTAGTGAGTTACCCCCAAAATACTAATACACAAACAGTCCGCATAACCATGTCAACAATAACATATCATAATGAACTGAACAGAACATCACATAACGGGTCCATAGCCCTACAAAATGTAATACCCACGAGCCCACAATACGAGTCTCCCTTAGCCCGTAACTGGAATGCTCCCGAGCCCACAGTACGAGCTTGGAATGCCTACTGGGCCCTCAGCTCGTATCTGGAATGCTCCCGAGTCCTTAGTATGAGTCTGGAATGCCTACCAGGCCTTCGGCTCATATCTGGAATACTCCCGAGTCCTTAGTATGAGTCTGGAATGCCTACTGGGCCTTCGGCTCATATCTGGAATACTCCGAGTCCTCAGTATGAGTCTAGAATGCCTACCGGGCCCTCAGCTCATATCTGGAATACTCTAGGGTTTGTTGGCTACCGCCCGGAGCAGTACAACCTCAACCCATCCCACATAACATGTCGACATGTATCATAACTAATGCACATACAGATAATCATACAGTATCACACGTAGTCCTACAGATCTACCCGACTAGCATATCAACTGGCATACATCACTAACTCAAACTCAACATATCAATAACTACTAGGATATCAAATCCAATGGACCGGCCTTGGTGCCTTAGACCCCTTAGTATAGTGAGGATAACTCACCTGTAATTGTCGACTGATGAGATAAGACCGAGCTGCTCCGTCCACCGACACGAACTCCACCACGGAACACTACCAAGGAACCAAAATCCATAAATACGAGAATTACCGAAATACCCTTGGAAATCAAACTGGTCAACTCTTGGTCAAAGTCAAAGTCAACCTTCCTTGTTGATTCTACTTGTCGATTCAACCCGTCGAATCGCCGAGTTCCCATTCCCAGAAAACTCTCATAACACAACTTAACTCACCAAGTCGCCCCAAGACTCGCCGAGTCCAACGATCTCTGAGTCCCATCTTGTCCGACTCACTGAGTCGCGGACCGACTTACTTAATCCAAGGCTTTAACCAAAAGAGGTTGGGGTCTGCGACCAGACTCGCCGAGTCCAAGAACAGACTTGCCGAGTTGTTCTTCCAACTCGTCGAGTCTATGCAAATGTTCATACAACTCGTCGAGTACACCCATGTGACTCGCCAAGTCTCTCCGGCTCTCAATCCATTCAGAGGCTTTTCGAGCCATGCAGGGGCTCCAACCCATAGATCCACCCCTCTACAATCTAACCCTCACATAAAGTTGCAAACTTTACATGAAACCAAAGAGATGTAGGCCCAAAACATACTATGGCTAGGGTTAAGGACTAAGGGGCTTCACCAACAACTCTTCAACAGAAACTTTATGACATTATGGACCATCATAAGCCTAGATCTGAACTCCAAACCCGAAATAAACCTCAAACAAGATAAAGAACTCCCAAAACAACCACCAAGGATGAACCAAAAAAAAGGAAATAACTCAAGATAAGGGCTCCTTAACTCAGAGATGTGCCCAAAACTAATGTAGATCCCAGATCTATACAAGCCCCTTGATGCTAGCTTCCAATTTCTCGAGCTCCTTCCACCAATTTCCTCTTCCAAGCCCCAATCTCCTCAATAATGAAGCCTCACACGAACTTAGGGTTTTCTGGAACTCTCTGGGGGATTAGGAGGCTGTGAGAGGGACATAAAGTCCTTTAAATAGGGTGCAAACCCTAAGATTAGGGTTTTCTCATTCCAGCACCAACTCGTCGAGTCCAGCTTCCGACTCGACGATTTGGTCACTGAATTCACGATCCAAACCCGCTCCGACTCGGCGAGTAAGCATACCTACTCGTCGAGTCCCTTCCTTTATTTACACTTAGCACCCTTCGCTTCTTGTTCCGAACTTGGGATGTTACATTATCTATGTTAAATAACTTCATTTGGTTGGTTGAAATTTGATGTGCACATTTGAGTTTAGTTTAATGTAAAAATGATTGGCTCCATTAAGGGATGGTCAGGAGAAGCCGCTACGGTTAGTTGGGTTAACCGCTTTAAAAAGGGTTTTTTTCATAAAAGCCCCCAATTTTACACAAAATAGTCGGTTATGTCACAAGTTTGTTTTTTGGTGTAGACATGGAAATTTCACCCGATCCGGTGGGGAACCCGGTTGACTCGCCCCAATTAGGGACGAGTATTCCATGCAAAAACATGTACCAGGGATGGGGTTTAGGATCCCCATTATGCTAAAACTGAGGATCGGGCTGGGGTCCGGTATACCAATCCCCAACTCGCCCCGCCCCTACATTGATGACATTATATATATATATATATATATATATATATATATATATATATATATATATATATATATATATATATATATATATAATATTATTATTACTATATTAATAATTTATTAATTATGAAATAAGTCCACTAAGAATGAATAGATTTGTATTGTACCGAGAATCCATATACCAAATTATGTTCCTAATTCCAAGAGTTATTAAATTTTCACTTTGTTCGACAATCCGTATACAAAATCGACACTTTTTGTTCTAATGCTTGTTTAATTTTATGATTGATGTAAACATAATCAGATTATGGCCTCTATTCTTTATCACTTTTTAAACTTGGTTTTTTTTTGCCTAAGTTTAGTTTATTATTTTGATGGATTGGGGATGGACCGGGAAAAGCCAAAATTTAAAGGGGAGGGGATTCGATTCCCCGCATCCGTCGGGGATGGGGACAAGGATGGTCAACCCCTCTACATACTCGCCTCATTTTCATCCCTATTTTAGTGCGTTAATGTCCTAATATACAGAAAATTGGTTCATATTTATCTCCAACTTCAATTTGACTTTCAAATGACGGTCACCCTACTAAGTCGAAGTTGCCACAACAGCAGCGTATCAAGCCAACAAGAGAAAAACAAGAGGGAAGCGCCGGAATAGAGATAAGGAGATTCGAACCTTAGTCTTCGAAATCTGCTACATCAGCAACGTATCAAGTCAACAAGAGAAAAAGAAGAGGGAAGCGCCGGAATAGAGATAAGGAGATTCGAACCTTAGTCTTCGATATCTGCTTCATCAGCAACGTATCAAGTCAACAAGAGAAAAAGAAGAGGGAAGCGTCAAAATAAAGATAGGGAGATTTGAACCATGGTATCCCATATCTTTTAGTAGAGGCTTAACCACTAAGCTACAAAGACTTTTGATATTTATCTGCTAAGCTAATGTATTTCATATCTATTTTGCTGGAACATTTAAATAATAGATGTCATTATCATTACTATTATTATTATTATTATTATTTATACATGTATATTTATGTGTTTTAAAACGTATATATATATATATATATATATATATATATATATATATATATATATATATATATATATATTTATTATTATTATTTACATATAAATATGTTTTTTATGTGTATTTGTATGTATAAATATGTACATATAAATATGTTTTTATACCTATTGATACACACACATATATATATATATATATATATATATATATATATATATATATATATATATATATATATATATATATATATATATATATATATATATATATATATATATATATATATATATATATATATATATATATATATATATATATATATATATATATATATATATATATATATATATATATAAACACGTTTTTATATTTATATGTGTAAATATGTATACAAATGTATATGTATAAAATAATAATAAAAACACATTTATACTTATGTGTATAACAATAAGATTGTATTTATAAATATTAATAATAAAATCGTAATACATATAAAAACTTTTTATATATATAAAAATATCTCTATACCTTTAAATACGCATAAGAACTTTATTTATATGTATAAAAATATCTCCATACGTGTTTATACATATAAATAATAATAAAAACAAATTTATATATCAATAGGTATAAAACGCATTTACATATACGTGTATATATACAAATATCTATAAAAATGTGTTTATAATAATAATTATTATTATTATAATTATAATAATAATGAGATATTTGTATATAAATATGTATAAAAACGCATTTATTTATTATGTATTTGTACATATAAATACCTATATATATAATAGGTATTTATATGTGTTTTATACATGTATAAAAATACATGTAATAATAATAATAATAATAATAATAATAATAATAATAATAATAAAATGTAATAATAATAATAATAATAATAATAATAATAATAATAGCAGCGTTTAGATATTAAATATAAATTGTTAGGTACGTTTTCAAACAATTTCTCCTATTTTAATGGTAAAGCTTCTTGCTATGTAGGGACGAGACCTAAGCTCGGGTCTCTCTAGTCTCATCTTCCATTTATTGTTTTAAAATTTTTTCTTAAAAAAAAGAGTGTTGATGTGGCGCTCAATGTCTACCAAGAATCTCCACGCATAGTCAAAAAATCTCCCCATCAACGTCCAATCAACGCCTCCTATGTTGTGTAACCGGCTGTAGCCGGGTAAAAGGTAAAATTGAACTTATTTTCCGGTATGTTCGAGTTTTAATGCACCAAAATACAGACTTATGATATAACCGAACATTTTGTGTAAAATTTGAAGTTTTTATGTCAAAAACCCCTTTAAAAATGACCGGCTCCAAAACTATTCTCAAACAAAAAACATAGTTTTTTGGTGTGGATTTTTGTATCATATAAGTAGACTCACTAAATTTTCAAGCTATACTTGTATTTTCACATAAACCAAGTATGTGACGTACATTTCTTTTGATTTTTATCTTCTAGAAAAAGTAACGTATATTTGATCCATTTTTATGTAGTTTTGGATTCTTTTAGAACAATTTAAATAAATTCATAGATCAAATAAATCAACCTAAAACATTTTTAAATATAATGAAACTTGTAATTAATTTCAAAATTTTCAACAAATAATTAATTTCTTAACTTATAAATTTGATCGCATAACTAATTAATATATTAATTCAAATAAGGGAAAACGTCTTAAAAGCCACTAAATTATAGTCTTAAAAGTCACTACATTATAGTCTTAAAAGCCACTACATTATTTGTTTCTTTTTTTTTTTTTTTAATTTTAATATTGCGTTTATTTTGCAAAAAAAGCCATCATTTATTGGAATTTTGTAAAATCTGCCCTTTCAGCAGGCTAATTATCAGGTAACTTCCATGTTACCACCTATGAAAGTAACAGATGTTGTGGCACCCATTGAGTTAGCACTACATTATTTACTTTTTTCACGTGACGTTTAGAGTGACGATATTGAAAAATCCCATAACATAATAGGTTTCTTCCAAGTAAAACAATATATAGGCTTTCTTCTTGTAACATCTTTATTTTGGACAAAAAAGTTTATACATATTTTTAGAAAAAAATTAAATTCGGAATAAATAAATAAAATGAGAATATTTCAAATAAATAAATGATAAAGTAATAATAATGATTTAAAAGAATTTTACAATGAAATAATGATCAAATATCATAAATTAGTCTTGTCATGCGGATCTTATATAAGGTTAGGGGTGGGGGGAGGGGGTTGACTTTTTTTGGCAGAAGTAGTTCCTATATTTTAATTTTATACATATTAGGCCCAAAAATATAAAATTTTGATTCTTCGCCCCGCCCCCCCCCCCCCCCCCCCCCCCGGTTCACCATTTTTTATACAAATTATATTTTCAGCCCCCAAATGAAAGATTGAAGCTCCACCACTGAGTGTTGCCAAAGTATTTGACCAATTTCTTAGTTCACTAGACTAACCTAGGACTATACAAGTTATGAAAATTATGGAAAGGTACTAATAGTGAAAATATCTTGTTTTTTTAAATCAAGTGGTGACTATTTCATAAAATAAGGAACTTAAGGATCGAATGAGTAAATATTGGCCAAGCATTAGAATAGTAGTATCCCTTCTTTCTCTTATCATTTTCGTTGGGGAGGGAAAATGAAGATTTGAAGATTTAGGGTGGAATTGGAGATAGTTGATATGCATTTGTAAAGTCTAACTCATCCATTGGAAGCTTCGAATGGAAGAATCACTAGTTCTTTCTCAAAGTATATATTCTACGTTTTGTAATTAAACCTAAAATTCAAAAATCTTTAGTTGTGTAGTTGCTTAAGTGATACTATTATAAGTTCAAGTCCACCAATAGAATACTAATTCATCTATAACTCCTATTGTTGTTGCTTGAACTGAAGTTCTTCTAACTCATCTATAACTCCTATTGTTGTTGCTTGAACTGAAGTTCTTAAGTTGATTTGGAGGTTTGAGTCCTAGCTTTGTTATATTCGAATTTCATGAAGTGATTTGAGTACATTTTATGTTAATTAGCTTAGAATAAGTTATTGGATAATTTAATCTAACATCTAGCGTTACAATCTTGATTCAACTTGAGTTATGGAGATTTATGTGTTATTTAAGCCTTCCAACCTTCATGATTGGAAGTTGAGCTGATATAGTTTGTTGATCTTAAACCTTCTAATCAGACTTTATAACTTGAATAATGGAAATATTTTTGGTCATAATATTGTTCATGAGTACAGATTTAGTTATCATTGGAAAGTATGATTTTATTTGGGAGCATAAATGTTAAGTTGTAGAGATTGATTCATCCTTTTTAACCCTATAGTTGCTACACAGACCAATCATGGGGGCCCATTCAGATATGAAATCAAAACTCATCATAGACCAATTTCGTTATTGTTTTATGGGCATGGCTTTATTGGCATACTTTAGATCATTATGGTCTTATATATCCATTGAATTCTTGTAACCTACTGTAAGTAAGAATGAAACGGCCGAAGAAGCGTGGTGCGACCTATGTCGCGACACGACCCTTAATAAATGTCACAACGCAACCGACCTGACTGGCCAAATCCTAGAAGCCTCGAATTTTGGGTCTATTTAAGGGCGCAAACCCATTTGGCTTCATTATTTGTTAGCCTCCATCTTCATAAAACATTCTCTCATCCAAACCCTAACCTCTTTTGGTGCTTTGAGTTCTTATCGTCTCTTTAATGTGATTTTAAAGAAGAAAGTTGTTATTTGGTGTATAAGAAAGAAAGTAGCTGAAGTAATCTACCTTTTCATGGCCTCTTCTAAATATGTAAGTCTCCAAGATATCATTTTGGTTCCACAATCTTGATGTTCTTGGTGTTTGAGGAACAAAATAACTTGGTGTGGATATTTTTTTTTTGCTTCTCGAGCCTTTGTTATGCATAAAAACGCCATATATATTTGAGCCATGAACTTGGATTTGGCATTTTAAGTAGGTTTTTGGACTTAGGGTTTAGTTTTGTGAGTGATTGAGGCATGGGTATGGATAAAGTTGGAAACTTTATCCATTAAAACCATTATAAGATTCATATCTAAAAAGGTTGGACTACTGGAATTAAAGGATTAAGTCCTAAAGAAGAAAGTTGTTAAGCTAGTTTATGTGGCGCGACAAACATGGGGCTTGCGGCGCGGGGTTTAGGTGAATATATTCGCGATTATTTTGTCACGTAGTGGTGCACGATGCGACCGGTCAATGGTCACGACACAGATGTTGACTTCGACCATTAACCTTTTAACCAGTTTGACTTTTGCCAGAACTTTGAGGAATTTAGTTGTTGACTAAGGTTGACCTCTAATTTTTCCTTAGGTGGTTCGTGTTGCCGATCTTCATGTAGCGAGTGAGTGATTGATCAACTCATTTATTCAGGGGAATTATATAACTATATTATGCACCCTAGTATGATAGGACGTAGCGGTACTATAGTATGCTAATTAGACAAGTAGGTTAGTATAGTCTTTTTCATGTTGATTGTTTGATTGATTGACTTTATGATATGTTGACATATTAGGTGTAAGGAGTTGATGGTGGATCGAAACTAGAGCCAACATCCTAGATTACACGTGTCAAAGTTGGACGTGTACTAGAGCCATTAACCATTGGGATGACTATACATGCACTAGAGTTGTTAGTCATCGTTTTGAGTAGATGTGCACTAGAGCCATTAATCAATTCTTGTTCTCGTGGATTGACACTAGTGATGAGTGCCTTTATTTTGTATGTATTGTGTGTATATTGTGGTTTGTGGTATTTTAGAGAACTCACTAATCTTTTTGCTTACAATTGTGGATTAAATGTTTTTCACGTAGTTATTCTGATCATGGGAAAGCTATAGCTTGATTTTACTGTACGTACATCGTAGATGATCATGTTTGTAGACTTTTGTTGATTATGATGATTTGATACATTGTTTTTCCGTGACTCGTTTTTATACATTTATCATTACGGTTTGATGACGTTTCAAACAGTTTTCTACTTTGATCCTTTATGAAAATGGTTTGGGATAGTTTACTCTTTATTTTAAAAGAAATTTTTGGTTGAAATTTGGGATGTTACAAGTTGGTATTAGAGTCCTGGTTTGAGGGATTTGGATAAATAATTTTGTATTTCCAAAATCAAATTAAGGATCTGAGTAATTAATAAATCTTTTCAGAAAAAGAATAATACAAAAAGAAAAGGATTGTTGATATGATTAATAATTCCAAACTCAAAGTAATTAATAAATATTTTCAGAAAGGAAAGTGATTCATGAGATATCCATATTTTTTATGATTGCTGATATGTGAAATGTTAGAAATGCATTTTAGTAAGTAGGCTACGGATCTTTTCAGAAATTGCATGTTATATTGTCTGATATCTAAGATGCCTTGTAGTCTTAGGATCTACTTGCTATGTGCTACTTAAGGTTTATGCTAATATTAATTAGTTGTTAAGTGAATGATTTAGAGTTGTACATAATTAATATTGTATAGCCTTAGAATGCTTGATTAAGCCTTAGTTCCCGCTCCGGTCGGAATCAGCCCACCATTTGTTAACAGGAACTCTAAAATTAAAGGACTTGTAGACCAAAGATAGATTATCAAAGTTCTTTCATAACAGTTCCTTTATCTTTGAGCACCTTCATTGGAAATGCCTTTCCTTATGACAAAATTTACAACAAGGAGCACCCTTAATAATAGTTGAGATACATACTACATTTATATTTTTATGGACATTTGAATCTGATCTTTCCCACTGTCCATGCACTCTCTTATGCTCTTACGAGGTTTGGTTAATGAGTGCAATAGAAGGATCAACCCTCAAATAATACTCTAAGTTCATAATTCCAAGAATTGGTTTGATACCATCTCGCCATGTTGTTAAATTAGTGTCAGTCAAGGGTTCAATCCCATAGTTAGGACTTAAAGTGGTTAGTAGATTGATACATTTAAGGAATTTATATTTAGAAGAACATAAGTGAGCTAAAACATATTAGGTAATCACATAAAGCAAGCAAGATTAGCATGTTGAAGATTAAGTCTATTATAACACCAACATAACATATTAAACTAATGATCTACAAGAATGTTGGCTTTACGTTGGCTATGACCAATACTCAAGTGTTTTAAACATACATAAAGGAGTAAGATACGTAACATAAATATTACATATTACCTTTGGGTAGAAATATAATATGTATTATTAAACAATTATATATTGGGTTCGTTGTTGAAAAATACACTTAATTGACATAAAATGATAAGTTTAAATATCAATGACGACTTCAATGATATGTTGGTGGGTCAATCATCTAACGTGTCACTGAAGTTTTCGTATAATTTTATATGTATATCGTTATTATTATACATATACCTAATTCTCAAACATACATTACAATTTGAATGTTAAAAGATGATGCATCATGATGACATCAATTTAATAAATTAGGGAACAAAAATTAGGTCTTTAGTTAAAACTTAGGTTAATAAAATTAGAATTTTGGGCCACGAAAGATTTAACGGAAGCATAAAGAAATAAAAAATTTAGGCCAAAGACACCCAAAAAACACATTGAGGCAGAGAAACTTAGGAAAAGGGATCAGTAAGGTTATGCAAGAAAGAAACTGTATCATCCCCAAGCACCGATGTTCTGATGTAGCCTAAAATTGACGAAAGAAATTTTATGTCATCTACTAATGATTCAGTGCGCATCACGATCGATGCATTATCCCATTCTTGATGGCATTTTTTGGTTTCGAATGAACAACAAAACACACTCATAGTGCTTATTTTGACCGAGAATGATTTTGGTAATTTTCAATTGGGGATGATTTTGGCGTATAAGATGTGATTCACGGTTAGGAATCAAGTTATTGTATTTTCCATTATAAAGTTAAATGGCTTAACTAGCTCCAGTTTCAATTTTAGGCAATAATCATAGAATTTCATTTTTTTTATTTCATAATGAAAACGAGAATCATGGTTCTATGTTCTTAATTGGTTAAAATTGATTAAGATCAAGATTCCTCTAGTACGACATGTTATTTATTTTTCAGAAATTAATTATCCCATAATCTTTCTTATCAATTTGAACACATATTCATCACATACATAAGAGAATAAGAATGCGTACTTGAATGATTGATCTTCACAGGAATGCGTGAATGAGAAGATGAAGGCATTTGATTCCCGTTTAGATGCATAATTTAATGGAGATTTACACAAGGAATTGATTCGTTTCTATAGGATATCCTCAAGAATTAGAGGGAAACCTATATTCCTTTTTATGTATTGTTATTGACATCTAAGAGAAATCAATTTCATCCTTATTTATGTTTTAGTTACTTGCAGCAAGTAACATTAACGAAAGTTGTGATACCAATTATGTTAAATTAGCATAATTGTTGTCGTAATACATAAATATAACAACATTAAAAAAAACTTATTGCATAAATGGTCCTAAGGCCACATTTAGTGAAATATTCCAACACTGTACTCATATATCACAGTAAAGCTTAGTGAGATGATGCTAGAGATATCTTATAGAAGACTTAACAAAGTCTTCAAGTTGTATTATCATTTCTCTTTAGCAAAGTCTTCAGGTTGTATTATCCTTTCTCTGTTACTATGGTTGTTGTAACTCCAAACGTTTGTAACTTTGATAAATCAATTAAAGGTTTTTGTAAAACCATATTTTACTATAATCGATAGGCATAGTGATTGTATGACCATGGTAAATTCTTAAGGACTTTGGTAGTTTGGTACTTTGCTAAATTATTAAGGGCTTAGTGTATTTGTTATGAATTTGATACTTTGGAACTTTACTAAATTGTTAAGGACTTAGTGCGTTTTATTGTGAATTTTAGTAGTTTGATACTTTGCTAATTTGTTAAGGATTTATTGTATTTGTGATGAATTTGATAGTTTGATATTTTGTTAAATTGTTAAAGACTTAATTTATTTGTTATGAATTTGGTAGTTTGATAGTTTGTTAAATTGTTAAGGACTTAATTGATTTATTATGAATTTGGTAGGTTGATAGTTTCTTAAACTGTTAAGGACTTAATGCATTTGCGACTTAATTGTTAAGTACTAATTATCTGGTTTTTCTTGGTTTGTTATTTTTGTTGGATTAGCGTCTAAGCCCGTAACTATATTTGGTATGTACTTGACCCGGTTATGCATGGTCCTTTTGGTTGCCTTCACCAAAGCAACTTGACAAGGTAATTTGATGAGAGAGAGAGGATAATATGATTTGTTAATATATTATAAGAATAATATATTAAAGGAGAAATCACATTTATTTAGTTAGTATTAGTCATAAATTAATTAGGAATTAATTTTGTGACTAAAAGAGATTAATTAAATAAAAGGGCATAAACTGTCAAATGTATGATAGTTGAGTTTTTGGTTGGGAAACCTAATGGACTAAGGGGGAACGAAATTATGATGAAGTATCATCATATTTTCGTCCAAGGCCCTATTCTAGAAGGTTCATTGGGCTGCTTGGTGAATAAGCTGTCAATTAGGGTTTAGACTGAAACTCTAGCAACATACAGTATAAAAGGAGACCCCTACTTGCAATTTTCGGCCACTTGCTTCCCAAGAAACCCTAGGCCGAAATTGAACATCCTCCCTCCTCTCTCATAGTTGCCTTCTTGTTTATGGTGTTCGTAAGCCATTAGAGGAGTTACAATTGTGACTCTAAGCTCCAAGAAAGAATATTCAATCTTCCATTGAAGAGGTAAACATCTAGATCTGATTCTATATGTTAAATTATGAAATATGTATGCTTGTTTAGGGTTTGTAAGTCTTGGATTCATTGCATGTACAATAGAGAAACCTGAATCCAAGCATTAGGGTTAGTATGAGCACATAGGATTGTTCTTATGCATAAAACCCATCAATTTTAACTTATATATTTACTTCGTAGGCGGATATTAATGCTTATCTTAAAAACCTATCGTTTCTAGTAACATTAGGAGATATGATTCGATCGTTTAGTAGTCAAGTCACCCAAAACAATGAAGGGAATGATGGGAAAAACGAAGATCAATATAGGTAGTTTTTTCTAGCAACACCAATAGGGGTGACGAAGCACCATTAGTGACTCTTTGAACGCATGTAATTGCATATCGGAACACTAAATTATGTTGGTGTACCAGAATTACTCAATAGCGGAGACGGATAATTGCGACGATTCTATGTATTGCGACGACATCGAATAGCAATGACGCCAATAGTGGCGACCTTACTATTATCTACGGAGCAATAGTGGTGACACATTAGCAATGACATCTCACCACTAAAACTATAAGCAACGAAAATGTGTTTTTTTCGACTACATTTGTGGCCGCTGACAACGAAAATTGGGTGTTATAATTGTCCACCAATCCTATCGTCAGCAAAAGTTAAAATTTTCAAAATGTTCTAAAAACTCTTCATTGACGAAGCCATAGGGTCATATATATACCGACTCCATTTCGTTGGCAGTAATTGTTCGTCGTTAAAACCAACTTTCTTGTAGTAATTGTTTAGACTTGTATTTTGGACCTGATTTTAGTGTTGGTGAACTTTGTTGAATTAATGAAATGTACGTGTTCTTTGGTTTATTTTTGTATTACAATATGTAAGGCCAATGACTTAAAATTGAAGTACATCATATAAAGTTTATAATTTTTAACTGGAATGAATGAAATTTGCAGTTATCTTACCATTAAATATTTCTCGATGCTACCTAGGCTTATGTAAATCGCTTAGCTTCTACGGATATTACTAAGTTTTGACAAAAGTTACATTAAAGTTACATCTATCAAAGGCTTTCACAGCTTTATGCCGGCCAAGACATCAACTATATATACATTCAATGTGAAGATGTACATCATCAAATTCTTCAACATTAATCATGGAGAACAGGCCTATTATCATTTTGCTTTTTTCTATCACCGCCATCTTCAACCTCTCACCGGTGGCAGCCAAAGAAACTAACACATACATTGTCCAGCTAAGCTCTCCGAGCGCCCACACCTTTGCTCAATCCGAAGACCTTGAAAGCTGGTATCACACATTCTTGCCTACAATTGCAGCAGATACGGATGAAGAACCAAAGATGGTTCACGCATACCATAATGTACTTACAGGTTTTGCAGTGAAACTTACCGTTGATCAAGTGAAGGAAATGGAAGAAAAAGATGGAGTTATATCCGTACGTCCACAAAGCGTGTTGTCTTTACATACAACTCATACTCCTAAGTTCTTGGGGTTGCACCAGAATTTAGGTTTCTGGAGAGGTTCAAACTATGGGAAGGGAATCATAGTTGGGGTTCTCGACACAGGGATTATCCCCACTCATCCTTCTTTTAACGACACAGGAATCGACCCTCCACCCGCAAAATGGAAAGGGAAATGCGAAGTTGCCGGGTGTAATAACAAATTGATCGGTGTTAGGAACTTTGTTAGTGGTGGTTCTGGTTCAGCACTTGATAAAGAAGGACATGGAACGCACACTTCAAGTACTGCAGCTGGAAACTTTGTTGAAGGTGCTACTGCACTTGGAAATGACAATGGCACTGCTGTAGGGATGGCTCCTCTTGCACACGTGGCAATGTATAAAGTATGTGATGAAAGTGGTTGTGCTGATACCGATATGTTAGCTGCTATGGATGCAGCTATTGACGAAGGTGTGGATGTGCTTTCTCTCTCAATTGGTGGACCCTCTAGACCTTTCTACACGGATTCAATCGCCATTGGGGGCTTTGCTGCGATACAGAGAGGAATATTTTTTAGTTGTTCTGCAGGCAACTCTGGGCCTTTTAATTCTACAGTGTCCAACGAAGCTCCATGGATTCTGACTGTTGGTGCTAGTACAGTTGATAGAAAGGTACAGGCGACAGTTAAACTCGGGAATGGGGTTTTATTGAATGGAGAATCTCTTTTCCAACCTAAAGATTTCCCACAAACTCTTTTGCCTCTCGTATACCCTGGGATGAATGGCGATATAAGTAAGGCCTTTTGTGCTCCAGGATCATTAAACAACACCGAGGTCAAAGGAAAGGTAGTGATGTGTGTGAGAGGTGGTGGTGTAGGAAGAATCGCAAAAGGACAGACAGTAAAAGATGCCGGTGGAGCTGCTATGATTCTAAGAAACTTACAGGCAGATGGGGATAGCACAGTAGTCGATGCTCATGTACTTCCTGCATCATATGTTGGTTACAAACACGGCGTTAAAATCTTAGAATACATGAATTCAACTTCATCGCCTGTTGCTGGTATTGTATTCCATGGAACTTTGATAGGAGATAAATCAGCTCCTCAAGTAGCCTCTTTCTCTTCGAGAGGACCTAGCCTAGCAACCCCTGGAATTCTAAAACCCGACATTATAGGACCTGGTGTGAGTATTCTTGCAGCATGGCCTGTCTCTATTGATAACACAACAGCAACACCTTTTAACGTAGTATCAGGTACATCAATGTCTTGCCCACATCTTAGTGGGATAGCGGCATTGTTGAAAAGTGCACATCCTGATTGGTCACCTGCTGCAATTAAGTCTGCAATCATGACCACTGCTGATTTGGTCAACCTCAACAATCAGCCGATTGAGGATGAAAGGGAGCTTCCAGCTAGCCTCTTCGCAGTTGGATCTGGTCATGTTAATCCATCTAAAGCAAGTGACCCTGGACTCATTTACGATATCCAACCTGATGATTACATACCCTACTTGTGTGGATTGGGATACACGAGTGAGGAAGTTATGACTATTGTTCAAAAGCAAGTCGCTTGTGTTAATGGTCAAGGCATACCCTCAGCACAGCTGAATTATCCTTCATTCGCCATAACACTAAGTTCTAATGTCTCAAAGTCATACACAAGGACTGTGACAAATGTTGGAGACGCTACTTCATCTTACACAGTGAAACTTTGCACACCACCTGGCGTGGCTATTGCTGTGTCACCCTCTACACTCGCTTTTTCAACGGTTAACCAGAAGCTGTCTTACCAAGTGACATTCATTGCTATAGGCACTCTTCCAAAGATTCGATTCGGTGAAGGAGCTATAATATGGAACTCCCCCAACCATTCAGTTAGGAGTCCCGTTTCCATCAAATATGTTTAAGTGAGGAAGACATATAGCTTTTCTTGGACATTGATTGATTACATTTACCAACTTTTTTATTTTTTAAATTTGTTTTCTTCTGGTTAATCATGGACAAATAAATGTTCATGTGGCTTGATTAATTAATAACACTGGAACACAATTTCACTGCATATATATTACTCCAATTTTTTAATATACCATGTTGGGATCAATCAATAAGATGTTTTCGCATATAGGAAGAGGGAGATTGATGTGATAAAGAACGATTTTTATACTACAATACATTGATCTTATTGTTGGTTTGGCGATGATGGGGACTGGGGACGCAAAGTGTGATCATCCACAAGTTTATGGACTTGAAATGTTTCCGTAATGCAATCTTTTGTAGCTCTTAACTCTCATTTACAAATTTTAGCTAAGAAAATTATTTCAAGTCGTTTTTAATCAGATCTGTTGATTCTAATTTGAAATTCATCCCTCTTTAACGTATTTCATTCCCAATACAAGCTTCATGTGATCATGTTGTAACAATTAACTTGACAAGTTGACATGTGATGAGTGTTGTGGCTAGTGAAACTTTTATGGTTCTTTATAAAAAAAAATGGGGAAGTAACATTAAGGGATCTCCAGGGCTCAATTCAGTATCATCGTAATTTGATAAACACTTTCATGTGTGTTGATGAATAATTGTTATACGACAAAACTGCAAAAATGGTCCCTATGGTTTCTCATTTTATGTGGCTATGGTCCAAACGTTTGAAAAGTTGCAGATTTAGTTCTTTTCAACAAGTTTTGTTGTGGTTTTAGTCCATCATCCGTTAACTTCCTTAAAATGACAATTTTAACACCATGGACCATTTTCGTAGTTTTGTTTTTTACTATATTAGAAGGACCATTTTTGTATACATTCTTTTTTATTTTAATGAAGTATTATATATTAATAGATATTATTTTTAATATATAATATTATATATTAATAAATATTTTTTATTGGATTATTAATTTATTTTAATTGATTTTTTTTTAAAAAAAATTTAGAGTAATTCTTTTTTATTGAATTATTATATATCAATACATATAGTTTTTAATATATAATATTTATATCATAATAAATATTATATTATTGGATTATCAATTTTTGTAATTTTTAATTATTTTTTTATTGTATTATTACTTTTAATTAATTATTTTCTTCATATACTAAATGTTGGTTTATTGGATTATTAACTTATTTTAGTTAATTATATTTTTTTTAATTTTTTTGTCGAAGTAATTTTTTTTTATTGAATTATTATATATCAGTACATATAGTTTTTAATGGGGATGAGCATATAGACCGGGGAACCGGCCGGAACCGGCACCGGAACCGGAACCCGATGGAACCGGTCGGGCCGGGACCGGGACGTTATTTTTGTGGATTTTTGGAACTGGGAACCAGTAGGAACCGGAACCGGCAGAACTGGCAAAAACCGATAGAACCGGCAAAAACCGGAATCGTATGATGCTATTTTTCGAGGATCGGTTCCAATATTTGAAAACACGACAAGAACCGGTAGGAACCGGAACCGGTAGAACCGTCGGGCCGGTTCGATTCTTGATTTTGGCCGAAGCCGGTTCCCGGTTCATGTCCGTTTCGGGCCGATTCCGACTGGTTCGGTCCTTTTGCTCATCCCTAGTTTTTAATATATAATATTTATATCATAATAATTATTATATTATGGGATCATTATATATTACAAAACATTATTTTATTGGATTATCAATTTCTTTTAGTTGAATCTTTTTATAATTTCTTTTTTGTTGGAGCAATTTTTTTATTAGATTATTATATATCAACAAATATTATTTTTAATATATAATATTTACATCATAATAAATAATACATTATTGGATTATTAATTTTTGTAATTTGTTTTTTTTTTTGAATTATTAATACGTTGAAATATTACTTTTAATTTATTATTTTTTTAATATAAAAAATTTTATCTTATTGGATTATTATTTTATTTTTAATGTATACTATTAAGTGTTTTTAATTTTATTAGTTTCACCACAAAGTCGCCGAAATACATAAAAGTGTCGCTTATCATTATCAAAAATTGGCAGGATCACCTCCAAACACCTTCATGGGAGGTTCAATAAATACTCAACCCTATTGCACCTAGCGTTGCTGGTAGCTACCTACGACAACCTCTTCATAATCCACTAGAATCCTTCATATCTCACATAATGCGCAACAAACTCCTATAACATTTATAAGTGGTGGTGGTGACCGAGTGATGGTGGTGGTATTTTCCCTATGGTTTCTCATTATAAGCTAGATGAAATGAAAATGTTTGTCATCAATCCTAACGATTTTGATGATGAGAGACGACGGTTTTGCGTATCCCATGAGCCAATAAAATTAACAATAACTATTATTATAATTAAAAATAAATTAATAATCCAATAAAATAATATTTAGTATAAGAAGAAAATAATAACTTAAAAGTAATAATCCAATCAAAAATAGTTTTAAAAAAAATTACAAAAATTAACCTAAAGCTAATAATAATCCAATAATAATATTTATTATGATATAAATATTATATATTAAAAACTATATTTATTAATATATAATAATTCAATAAAAAATAATTATTTCGACAATTGTTTTTTTTAAGAATTAACTAAAATAAATTAATAATCTAATAAAAAAATATCTAGTATATGAAGAAAATAATAGATTAAATAATCCAATAAAAATAATTAAAAAAAAGAATTAAAAATATTAAATAAAAGAAATTAATAATCTAATAATATATTTATTATGATATAAATATTATATATTAAAAACTATATGTATTGATATATAATAACTCAATAAAAAGAATTACTCTAACAAAAAAAAATCAACTATAATAAATTAATAATCCAATAAAACAATATTTATTAATATATAATATTATATATTAAAAATAATATTTATTAATATATAATACTTCAACAAAATAAAAAAGAATGTATGCAAAAATGGTCTTTATGGTATGGTAAAAAACAAAACTGCGAAAATTGTCCCTAAGGGTAAAATTGTCATTTTAAAAAAGTTAACAGCCAACCAGTTAAACTTAACAGATGAGGGACCAAAAACACAATAAAACTTGTTGAAAATGACCAAATCTGCAACTTTTTAAACGTTTGGACCATAACCACATATAATAAAAAACCACCGACCATGATACCTTGTCGTCAATAACACACGTTTGGATGGGTAAGCTTAGGGCTGGCAATTCTCGACACGACACGCGACACGACCCGCGACACGACACGAAATAAACGGGTTTGGGTTGAGTTTTTCAACCCACCAAACCGCTAACCCGCCAACCCGCCAACCCGTTTATTAAACGGGTCATATATGGGTTTCTCAAAAAATAAACAGGTTGACCCGCCAACCCGCTTATATTGTTAATAAAAAAAATTATTTATTTTTAAATGTATTTATGTACAAGTATTAATATTTAATAAGTATTACATAATATATACCATTTATTCATAGATCATTTGAATGTTTCGACATTATGACTCGTGGTGGATGGTCTAATGTCATAAGTCGTAACCTATAAGACTAAGTTTGTAACATGTTTCTATGAATGTTTTTAGTTTTCATTTGGATGTTTAAGAATTAAATATCTAAAATTCGGACCCATGAACCCAAATCTAACCCACGAACCCGCCAACTTGTGAACCCATATAAATAAATGGGTTGGTGGGTCATATATGGGTTTATGTTCCAAACCCGCCAACCCGTGACCCGCCAACACGTGACCTGTATATTTAAATGGGTCGTGTTTGGGTTGGCATATTTGACCCGCCAACCCGCCAACACACGACACGCCAACCCGAACATGACACGATTGCCAGGCCTAGGTAAGCTTTCTTTTCATATGTTTGGTATTCTTTAGCATGAAACATGCCCAAATATGACCCATATGATCAACTTTAATGCTTAACGTACCAACGCTACAATCATTTGGCCTGTTGAACTTTTATACATGTTTAATGAGACTAACTACCTAAAATGATCAACAAAATTACTGTAAGCACAAATTTTAACACACAACTTGGTATTAAAAAATAAGAGATAAAAATACAGAAGAGTAAATATTTAATGATACATAACATCAATTCATGAATATATATACATAAATGAACAAAGTTGATATTGGTTCCTCCATGTAGCATACATTAATACGTAAGACCATTAAAATTTAAAATCAAGAAATTTTTTGTCAAACTTGCATGTGATTGTTTTTGAAAAGTATAAGGGAAATATTTTTAAAAGTATAAGAGAAATAGGTTAATCACAAGAGATGGAACAACTATCTCGTAATATATTCATGTTGCTAATGGACGGTCGACAGTTAACGGTCATTGGTAAGTTGATTTTAAAGACCTTATGTGATAATTAAATAAAGCCCTCTAAATTTTCGGATTAGCAACAAAATAAGGACATATTAGTGATGTATAGCGACAAATTAGTAGTGACGGATTAATGATGAAACCGTAAGTGTCAAAATTTTATGCCCTGACAACACGAGCCATATGCGGTCACACACATGTGCTTAGGATCGGACCTATTGTCGTTACTTGTTGTTTGTACTTAGGTTATATGGTGTATATGTGAAGTGGGAACGTTGCGGCTTATGTCACAATGCCACCTCATGGTGAACAACACTTGAAACAAGAGTCAGAACCGTGTGGTGTAAAATAAGAATCTCCACAGAGCTTAATTCACAATCTCTCTTTCTTTTCTTTCTTTCTCCCTCTTCCTTTCTCCCTATAATTCCCCCTCCCGTCTCTCTCTCTCTCTCTCTCTCTCTCTCTCTTATATTTTATTAATTTTATTTATATAAAAGTGGTGATGTAGAGTGACGGGTATTTCTTAAGGTGGGTAAGGATGTAGTGAAGCTGATGTGGTAGTAAACACATTGTGGAGTATAGCTAATATCCTTATTGTAATTTAGTAGTATGTAAAAGGGAAAATGCTATAATTTAGTCACATATGTAAAATGAAAATCCGACTACACAATTATGTAAAAGGGAAATAGGTAGTCCTATACAGCATGAAAATATATTGTGACTTAGTTTGAATTAATATTTACCTCGTAAAATGTAACATCCTGTTTCAAGAAGTTTTTTTTTCGGGACTGTGGACAATAAATGGATTAAGTAAATGTCTTGGATCAATTTTTTATGTGATCTATACCATTGGTTTGTGTTTTGGAGTCAAATGGTAAAATGAGAAAAATGATGTTCCAGACTTCTTTCATGAATTAAGGATTTTAATTCAGCATGTGTTAAGCCAAAATTAACTAGATAGAAGAGCGGGGATCATCAATGCCTTTCCATGGATATAAAGATCGTCGAAAACGGGTTAAAACGAAGAAGTTATGGTCGTTTGAAGTTGAGGTGGATTTGGGTGAAAACTATCGTCACTGAGTGGGAATCATTGCCCACGGTCTGGCAATAGGCCACATAGTGGGGATCAAAGCCCACGACATGTATATGCATGTTCACTAACTGGGTCTTATCTGTTGGGGAGTAGAACACTTGGAAAGTTGATCCACAACTCCATCCTCCTCTTGGAATTTCAAGAATCCCCTTATAGATGCTCAAAACACAACTCTGGCAAACTCAACACCTCCACCTAACTCTTCTACCCATAATAGGATGAACTTGATGTCTCCCCAGATACACCCGATCTTCTAGAATTTGTGTTACATATTCCACCTACGACATGGCCTTCCCTTTGGCATGTTGACCAACTAGGTCTTATCGGTTGATTGTTGTTATATGTGAACTAAGTTGCTGATAACTCCTGGACTGGTGAAATTCCATGGGACTGTTGATAATCCCCAGGGTTGATGATAATCCATAGTTGATTGTTATGCTATGTCATATGAGATATTTAGGGATCTCACTAAGCTTTGCTCTTATAGTTGTGGATTAAATATTTTGCAGGCACTTATCGGATTGCAAAGGCAAGACTGTACACACACATCAAGAAATTATGATTTGAGATTCTGCATTATCTTCTTATTAACTATGATTTCAGAATAATGGTTTTTGAACAAATGGGTATAACTTTACTAAAAATGGATGTTATATTATTTTAAAAATGAAAATTTTAGCCGTGGTTTTGGGATGTTTCAAGTTGGTATCAGAGCCCTGGTTTAAGGGATTTGGATGAACACTCGTGGGATTCCAAACTTAAAATATGGAGCTGAGACTTTTGCTAAACCTTTTTTTGGAGAATATTCATTTTATGAAAAGAAAGGGGAAGATGTGATGTGTACAGTCAGTCGGAGCTCGAAAAATTATTTCCTAAAATACCCATACTTATCATATATGTTGTATTTGACTTGTTGTTATATGTGTTATAGTATGATATTCATGCCATAAGATAGGCTAAGGATCTACTCAACATTGGATGCTAGAGAGTATACTTAGGATATATGCCTTTTTTGTGAGATGTATGAGTTGTTAGAGATGTCGGATAGTGTGTAGGCTAAGGATACCCAAGAATTGAGTGTTAGAATTGCCTGATCCTCATGATGCCTTTTTGCTTATTGTTTTTCTGCTTGAAAGTTGCTTGTTTTGTGCTATGTGAAATTATATTGATGCTAGCTAGCTAGCTATTGCGCGAATATGATAAGTTTCATGCCACAAGGATTAAATAGTTTTAGAATGTCTGATTTGGCCTATTACGCAACCCTTGTTTGAGTCCAACCGTTGTAGTGTAGGAAACTTCAGTCGAAGAACTATTTAATCCTTGTTGCATGTAATTGTATTTGCAAGGAAGTTAGTTCGTATTGGTAGGAGTTTCTTTTGCAGCTGATGGCAGGTTGGGGTAAGTGTTCCTAATGATCTTTAGGGAGTGTTAGAGTGTTCCGGTGAGCATGTGTGCATAAGGAAGTCTAAGTTGGGAATCTAGGCAGTTTGCGATGGGTTTCTCAAAGTATTTGGGTGTGCTAACACACCTGGGAGTGGTAGAGTTCCTAGAAAAGCATTCCAGTGTGTGCTCATGTGTGATAAGAATCCTATAGTGAGAGAGTCTAGGATGGGCGATAGTGTGTGCCTACAACCCTAATAACCTTGGATCTATGTTTGTCTAATTATCATGCAAAGTTGAATTCCAAGGTTATATTCTTATCTAGCATACATGGGGAACATTTTTAACTTGAATGAAAGATAGAATAACTTACCTTGTTGTTGATTATGATCCTTGAAACCTTGTGAGCCTAGCACCCCAAGTGTGATGCCTCAAATCCTTCACACAACAACAAATGCAAAGGAGTAAAATTTTGAGAGAATACACACACTTGAAAAATCGGCCTAGCCCTCACTTGTTCTTGTGTAGCCGATTTTGGTGGAGAATGGGTTCCTTATATAGTGTTGACACATCTAGGGTTACACCATGTAAACCCTAATGTGTCATGACTTTTCATTTCCATGACCCATGGGTTTGTAACTCCTATGGAGTATCCATAGAGCATCCTATGGGTTTAACCCAACTTGATAATCCATGGAGCCTCTTAGCCCACTATACAAGTTATGGATGATTTACATAATCAACCTATATATTTAATTAGTTACCTTTTGATCACTTAATTAATTCTAAATTAATTCTTGATCAAACTAATTAAATAATACTATTAACTACAAGTATGACTTCAGGAACCGATTAGCAATCGTAGCTCCTTCAAGGTTTCTCAGAACTGAGAAGACTATGATACGCCATTTAAGATAAGTGATCATATAATCCTCTGTTCTAGATATTAGCCGGACAAATACATGGAACAATGTCTTACTTATTGTCCAGCAGTTTGTTTCCCGATTATCGATTTGTTTGACAAAGAACTTAATTGAACACATCAACTTAGTTCTGACCAGGCCCGGTACATAGGTCAAAACAAAATCATCGAGAGGCCCAAATATCAGCTTCTAATCCAAGAAGGAACAGATAAACTTCGACTCATGTGTTTGCTCTACTACTCATTGAATTATACACAAAAGCACATTTTATAACATCGAGTTACCAATGCGTTTTCGTAAAATCAATGCATAACCAACTCATAAGTAACAAATCATATCTCTAGGTTTGAAGACATATTATATTACCGTCTCACGATCACTCGAGATAAATTCCATGAAGTGATTCCAGTGAGCGTGGGTTGAGTCCAATGCTCAGAACTTATGAGCACTCATGACAGTGTTGATTTATACCTACTTCCGACATATGACCGACTGTGGAGGTTCGAAGAATATGATATACCAAACATAATTATTTTGGAAGTCAAAACATGTAAAAGAAATATAGTAAACGATCGACAAGAGATAGCAACACTTTACTCATAAATAAAACACCTTTTACTCATCATCTAATGTCAATTACACTTTACAAATTTCAAGGTTATCTAACTACTAAATCTAATATCATCCTTCATCCCTATGCTCCGAGCATACTGGAGATGCTTAACCCGATTCAGTCCCTTCGTGAGGGGATCTGCTGGATTCTCATCCGATGATACCCTCTTTGCCACGAGGAGTCCTTCTTGTATTCGATGTCTGATGAAATGGTATTTTCTATCAATGTGTTTGGATCTCCTGTGATCCCTTGGTTCCTTGGCTAAGGCAACTGCAATTTCACTATCACAGAAAATTTCCATTGGCTTCTTAATAGCTGGTACAACTCCAAGATCTCCAATGAAGTTCTTCAACCATATCACCTCCTTTGTTGCCTCGCTCGCTGTTATATACTCTGATTCGCAAGTTGAATCAGCCACTGTCTCTTGCTTGGAACTCTTCCAAGAAATTGCTCCTCCGTTTAGGGTAAAGACCCAGCCTGACTGAGAGCGGAAATTATCCCTATCATTCTGAAAGCTAGCATCACTATACCCTACAACTCGCAAGTCATCACTCCCACCAAGGGTAAGAACCCAGTCCTTAGTCCTCCGTAGGTACTTAAGGATATTATTTACCGTAGTCCAGTGTGCCTTGCCAGGGTTCCCCTGATACCTGCTAACCATGCTCAAGGCAAAGGCTACATCAGGTCAAGTACACGTCATAGCATACATGATCGATCCTACAGCCGAAGCATAAGGTATTCGACTCATTTCTGCTATCTCAGCCTCAGTACTAGGGCTTTGTGTCTTACTCAATCTGGCGTTACTCCGGATGGGTAACTCTCCTTTCTTGGAGTCCTGCATGCCGAATCTCTTCAGCACTTTATCCAAGTAGGTACTCTAACTAAGTCCAATTAGTCTTTTACTCCGGTCTCTCAAGATCCTTATCCTTAGAATATAGGCAGCCTCTCCTAGGTCCTTCATAGAGAAACACTTCCCAAGCCAGGACTTAACTTCCTGCAGAGTTGGGATGTCATTTCCTATGAGTAGTATGTCATCCACATACAATACCAAAAAGCTAACTATACTCCCACTAGCCTTGACATATACACAAGATTCATCTTCACTCCTAAAAAAGCCAAAGTCTTTGACTTTCTCATCAAAGCAAAGATTCCATCTGCGAGGTGCTTGCTTTAATCCATAAATGGATTTCTCAAGCTTACATACTCTATTAGGGTACTCTGTATTGACAAAACCCTCTGGTTGACTCATGTAAATATCCTCAGCCAACTTTCCATTAAGGAAAAAAGTTTTGACATCCATTTCCCAAATTTCATAGTCATGAAATGCAGCTATGGCTAACAGAACCCTAATAGACTTAATCTTGGCCACTGGAAAAAAGTCTCATCATAATCAACTCCCGAAGTTTGTGAGAAACCCTTTGCAATCAGTCGGACCTTATAAGTGTGTGCATTACCATCCATGTCAGTCTTCTTCTTGAAGATCCATTTGCACCCTACAGTCTTACGACCTAGTACATTCTCAACCAAGTTCCAAACTTGATTGTCTTACATGGACTGTATCTCGTTGTCCATTGCCTCTTTCCACTTGGCTGACTCAGGGCCTGCCATGGCTTCCGTGTAACTGTTAGGCTCATCCAGACCTATCAGTGTCTCATCACAAATAAGTGTATCACCTTCTGCAGTACTATGGAATCCATAGTAATGCTCAGGTGCATTCCTAACCCTTGTGGAACACCTCAGAGGTATAGACTTGTCAATTGGCTCAACAGGAGTTTCCTCCTCAAGTTGAGTGTTAGGGTTTGAAGTTCCTTCACCACTTGACTCTTGAATTTCTTCAAGGTCAACTTGCCTCCCACTATCTCCTTGGCTTATAAACTCTCTCTCTCTCTCTCTCTCTCTCTCTCTCTCTCTCAAGACAGCCATCCTTGCTACAAAGACCACATTTTCACTAGGTCTGTAGAAGAGGTAACCAAAGGATTGTTGTGGGTAGCCGATGAAAATACACCTCTCGCTTCGATTTTCGAGCTTATCATGAGTCTCGCGTCTCACGAAAGCCTCGCAACCCCAAATCTTGATGTGGTCTAGTTTGGGTACTTTACAAGTCCACATCTCATGAGCAGTTTTGGCAACTTTCTTTGTAGGGACCAGATTAAGGATATGGGTGGCAGTCTCTAAGGCATACCCCCAAAATGAGATTGGTAGCGAAGATCGACTCATCATGGAACGAACCATGTCCAAAAAGGTTCGATTACGCCTCTCAGCCACACCATTCAACTACGGTGTCCTGGGAGGTGTCAATTGTGAGAAAATCCCACATTCCTTAAGATAGTCGAGGAACTTTGAACTAAGATACACACCACCTCGATCGGATCGAAGCATCTTAATGTTCCTGCCCAATTGATTCTCTACTTCCTGTTTAAACTCTTTAAACCTTTCGAAAGTCTCTGACTTATGCTTCATTAAGTAGACATATCCATATCTACTGTAATTATCAGTAAAAGTCAAATAATAACGATTAGCATCCCTTGTGGCATGTTTGAAGGGTCCACACACATCCGTGTGTACAAGATCCAACAAACCTTCACCCCTCTCACAAGAACCTGTGAAGGGTGACTTTGTCATTTTTCCAAGTAAGCATGATTCGCAACTATCATCTGACCTTAGGTCAAATGACTCCAAGACTCCATCCTTTTGGAGTTGGCCTATGCGTTTCTTGCTTATATGTCCAAGACAACAATGCCATAATGATGCTTTATCCAAGTTATTATCATTAACAGAATCAATACACAAAACATTATTTCCTAAGTTATCAACCATAGATACAGTTTCATACACACCATCACAAAGTAATGCTTTAAAATAAAGAACATCATTAAAGAAAGCATTAATCGAACCAACTTCATTATCAAATGAAAAGGTAAAACTTTGTTTATACAATGCATGAAAGGAAATAATATTTCTTGCCATTTTTGGCGAATAACAACATTTATTCAAATCTAAACTAAACCCACTACTTAGCGATAAATTATAAACTCCAATTTTGGTGACAGGTAAAGCTTTCCTATTCCCCATGATTAAGTTTATTCTTCCATGCTCCACATTCTCACTTCTTCTTAGTCCCTGGCTCCCTACAAATCAGAACATATATGAATACCACAACCTGTATCAAGGACCCAAGAGTTAGAATGGGTTGAGTTATTAGATAAGATAGTGTAAATACATGCACAGTTGGGTTTAACTTTCCCATCCTTCACATCTTGCTGGTACTTTGGGCAGTTTCGCTTCCAATGAGACTTTTCATGGCAATAGAAGCATTCAGCCTCTTTTAGGTCAGAAGAAAGAGTGACGAAACCTTTCTTGGTTCCACTTGAAGAAGAGCCATCAAGGGTCCTAGCCTTGGTACCCTTCAAAGAGCTCTTTCTCTTCTTCCCTCTACCTTTCCCGATTGCCAAAATAGGGGCGGAGTTTGGAGTAGGAGTGTTAACAACCGACTTACCTTTAAGACCTGTTTCTGTGGTCTTGAGGAGTCCCTGGAGTTTGCCGAGTGTGACCTCTTCCTTATTCATGTGATATGTCATGCGGAATTGATCATAGCACCATGGTAAGGAGTGCAAAATGATATCTATTGCAAGCTCCTCAGGGAAGTTCATATTAAGCTTTAGCAACCGATCCACATACCTTTGCATTTTCTGCATGTGGTTCGTGACGGACTCTCCTTCCTTCATCATGGTTGTTATCACGGAGTAGATGATTTCATACCTCTCTTGTTGTGCACTTTGATGGTGTCTTTCCATCAGATCTTGGTGCATTTCAAAAGGGTAGAATTCCTCATAGGAATTTTGGAGTTCCGCTGTCATGGTGGCCAACATGATGCATGCCACTTTTGTAGCATCCCTTTCATGTGCTTGGAAGTCAGCGATCTCCTGGGGAGTTACAGTGGTCTCGTCAATCTCCTTAAGCTCCTTATCAAGGACATATTCTTTGTCCTCGTAGCGGGTAATCATCCTGATGTTTCTGATCCATTCATTGAAGTTGGATCCATCAAAAGTGACTTTCACACATAAGTTCATAAGGGTAAAGGAGCCATTAGGATTAGAGCCAGAAGCAGCATTGTTGGAAGACATCTTGAAAGAAAAGGACAAGATTAGTTTACATATTAAGAGAGTCCTTAATAAAACACTCAAATGTAATATTAAGGCTAGGATCCAATCACAATATATTATAACTTAGAAGAGGTATGTCGTAATCCAAGCTATAACACATTTGAAAGGTAGGTGAATGACAATTCACCAATTTCCACCATGAAAAAAGAAATATAAATATTAGGTTTTTAATTGGTTCTTAGAAATTCCTAGATTCTTTTGAGATTCAATGAACTTTTCAAAGGCATGTTTCAATCTCGAGTGTGCCCTCCAAGTTTTGTGACTGAGATACCGAGGATCACAAAACGAGGTGTGAAGTAACCATGCAAATCACTTGGTACCCTTAAATTTTATCACTCAATCGATGTGCCGGTAAACCACACACGCTCCACCGATACTATGATAAACCTTAAGTCACCCTTTACCTACCTTGTTAAGTCCAAGTTAGTGTGTTGGTTAACCACACACGCTCCACCAACAACTTAAACAAAGTGTAAATGTAATTTCAGGGATTAGCACCTTATTCACATTTTTCCTAAAGTAACTAAGATTGGGAATTTAATAAAACATTTAGTTACTTTATAATATTCATCATACTTTTAATGAGAATTTATAAGTCCTTGTCCTACCCGTTCGGCTAATGACCCTCCACCAATCAAGGAAGCGATGGGTGAGAGTGGACACCCATTAAGTTGTCATTTTATAGGCAACAACCTTATACTCCCTTATAGACCGGCTTCGTGAATGAGGCGTACTAGCGGTAAGACGACTTGATCTTATATATATATATATATATATATATATATATATATATATATATATATATATATATAATTAACTTATAATATTATAAAGTATAAGGGTTGAATTTTAACTTTTAAAATTCTTAGAGTTGGAACTATAGTTTTAATCAGGACTTTACTTGCTCCAAAACTTGAGGGCAAGTTTTGTAAACTTTCAAAACTTTTCATTTCTTATAACTTATGAATTAATTGAGTAATAAAAATGAAGACTCTTCATTTTTATAACTTTTGTGTTCTTTTAATGGCTTTAATAAAAGTGTGACTTTTGGTTTTCCATAACTTGACGACAGGTTATGGACTCCATTAAAACACATTATGATCATGAATTAGACTACCATGAAGGTTACAAGTAATTCCTATGATCATCTAATCTTCATAAGTTCAAGAACATGAATATGAACATTTCAAGAATCAAAAATTACACTTAAAAACTTGTAATTTTGATAATTGCCATTGCAAAAGGATTAGCATAAACATTACACCATCTAAAACAAGTTTTAAAACACCAAAACAGTTTAGGGTAATGTTTCTAGTCCATTTCCAGCAACAAATGTCGAAATTCTGAAAACTGCAGCCTCTACTCATCGAGTGCAAGAACAAACTCGACGAGTAGCTTGCATTTGTTCATGGACTCGTCGAGTCCCCCCATAGACTCGGCGAGTTCATACGAGCAGAAAATAGAAAATTGATTTTTTTCAAGCAGTTTGCACAAAAATCCACAAACAAGCCTAGGCTCTGATACCACTGATGGGTTTTGAGCATTCTAACACTTCCTAAGTGTACATGCAACCCTAATAACCTTAGATCTATGTTTGTCTAATTATCATGAAAAGTTGAATTCCAAGGTTATATTCCTATCTAGCATACATGGGGAACATTTTTAACTTGAATGAAAGATAGAATAACTTACCTTGTTGTTGATTATGATCCTTGAAACCTTGTGAGCCTAGCACCCCAAGTGTGATGCCTCAAATGCTTCACACAACACCAAATGCAAAGGAATAAACTTTTGAGAGAATACACACACTTAAAAAGTCAGCCTAGCCCTCACTTGTTCTTGTGTAGCCGATTTTGGTGGAGAATGGGTTCCTTATATAGTGTTGACACATCTAGGGTTACACCATGTAAACCCTAATGTGTCATGACTTTTCATTTCCATGACCCATGGGTTTGTAACTCCCATGGAGCATCCTATGGGTTTAACCCAACTTGATAATCCATGGAGCCTCTTAGCCCATTATACAAGTTATGGATGATTTACATAATCAACCCATATATTTAATTAGTTATCTTTTGATTACTTAATTAATTCTTGATCAAACTAATTATATAATACTATTAATATATTAGAGCTTATAATATTTTAATAAACCACAAGTGTTAATTCTCTCATTTAGTCTATCCAATTGCATGGTGCCATGCAACCCAAATGGACCATGTCGGGTCGGGTCAAGTACATACCAGAAATGGTTATGGACTTAGACACCTTATCCAACAATTGTGGTGATCCACTCTAGGATTGTAACCTAAGGCTGAATTGTCAGTCGATGGCAAGGGATGTTACTTGCTGCATCGGGGTTGTGTTTTCCTACCTCATGTGCTCAATGAATGAGAGATCAATTGTGGGTCAGTCAATGGTTAAGATAGGATATGGTGATCTCCTCATCGATTATGCTGAAAGAAGGTGAATTTTGGCCGCAGTAAATCGTCTATGTGTCGTAAAGATGGGATATTTGAGACTAGATGTTTCTTATGGTTCGGTGGCCAAGGTGAATGTCATGTCGCAAGTGGAATACATAATGTAGATTCTTGAAGATCGAGTGTATCCTGAGAGACATAGAATTGATCCTGTTATGGACAAAAGAGTTATATGGACGTGTTGAGTTTGCTAGAGCTATGTTTGAGCATCAATAGGGGGGTTCTTAAAGTTTCATCCTCCTCAACTTCATCCTCCTCTTGATCCACATCTACCTCCTGGGCGGCGTCGACAACAAATGGTAGTCGCAACTGAAGTTTTTGTCGACGCCGCCCAGCTCCTTCATCGAACACCACCACTACAACTTCAGTCGACGGAAACGAGGGCCGACTAGCTAAGCGTCAAGATTGAAGGAAGAGAGAGCAAACCAGAAACTCATGGCCACTATTGCCCGTATCCGGTAAATGCACAACCCCCTTCCCACCATCTTAGTTTCTTATGTTGCTACATCGCGTCCCACCGCCGCACTGAGCGGTTGTCCCTTATGCGGTCATTTCTACGATTGCCACATGCCACCACAAGGGTTGTTGTGTTTGTTTCTATTTTTGCATGTATGTGTGTGTGCATGTTTCAGTTGTATGTTGTTGTATAGATGTTCCTTGGCCGGAAAAACCGAAGAAACCCACCACCATCACCATAAGGTGGTGGATGCCACCTCCTGCCACCATCTGGGTGGTTGTATTGGGAATTTTGGTGTGATTTTTGGTGTTAGTGTGTGCATATATGATTATATGAGCTTTTATGTGTCTTTGGTTGTTGGAGTTATCACTCGAAAACCACCACCGTCGCCGTGAGGTGGAGGCTACCGTCGTACAATCGTCGTTGACCACCGCTGCCCATGGTGGCAGTGGGTGGTGGTTGTGAGACTCTAACCCTAAAACCTTGAAGAAATGTATTGTGGACTTGAAACCCTAATGTCAAGAAAACCCTAGATTTGGAGTTTTGTCGGGACCTGCATGAACTGTTAATTGGACTTTAAATTATACTCGATAATACCCTACAATTAACGCAATGCAGTTTGGACTTAATGAATAAAGTCCCTAAGGGGTTAGTGTGAAACACTAACCCTAGTTATGATTTTATGAGGGAAACCCTAGAAACGGGAAGCCCTATTTTGGACACAATGACAGGGTTACATATTTGTGCTATTGCTTGAATTATTATTATACCCGAGAATGACTAGGTCAAACCTTAATCGATCTTAATCTTATGTTGTTAAGTCATTAATGGGTTAAGTTTCCTTACTTAACCCTAATCGTCATTTTATATGAAACCCTACTCGTCATTTCATGTGAGGTAGTCACTGTTACAAGTTACCATGACTTGTGATCGGGTATTGACTCAAGTATCTTCCTGTAGGTGATTGAAAGTGAGTTGAAGCTGGTAGAGTTCTTCCTTACTATGGTGGTTACCTACGCGTATATCGAGGTGAGTTTCGTCTCACTATAATCATGGGTCGAAGGCACCAATGTCAACCCACTAGTTTTGGTTATCTATTAGTAGAGGGACGCCTAGGGATTGTACATTGTCATGTAGGATAGACTGAGCACTCATGATATAGGCTCTTTTACCTACTCCTTGTTTAGTTGTGGTTCTAGAGTAGGATCACCCATCCGGGTGTCTATCTTACCTCTAATTATATACGTTCATGCATTCCTTGGATTGTTGATATTTAGTATGTTGTTATGTTGTATTGATCTTTTAGATCAGTATCCTGGTATCGAGTATGATGTTATGTTGTGGTTATCTGTTAGATCTGTATCCTAGTATCGAGTATGTTGTTATGCTATAGTGATCTATTAGACCTGTATCCTGGTATTGAGTATGTTGTGTTTCTGTAGTGATATGTAGAATTGTATGTTATCTAATACTTGTTGGTTAACATCTGGTGAAGTTCCCTAAGGACTGTCTGTGGTCATGTAGGATAGTCTGAGAACTCTTGATCTAGGCTTTCTTGCATGTTCCTTGTTAGGTTGTGGCTCTAGAGTAGGATCACTTGTTCAGGTGGCTACCTCACCTCTGGTTGCTTATGGTTACGCATTTCACATATGTTAGCTGGTAGCGAGACTGTATGCTGAGAGAGGACTAGTAGGCCGTAGTGAATTGTATGATTTATGTTTGTATGTATTATGTTCCTACTTGATCCTTGATTGTTTACATGTCGACACGTTATATTTGGTTAGGTTAAGGCGGTCCTGCTTCGTGCTGAATACCAAAATACCTGGTGTGGGCCGGCTGTAAGCCGTAGGCACGGAGGCTCGGGATGAGCGGTTAGGTTGAGACGGTAAGGCCAATAAACCTGATATAGTTGGGCATTCCAATCCGGTGACTAAGTAGGCTTGTTGTTAGTTCTATTTGTTTGGTTATGTGTGGCATTTTGGAGGAAAGTCACTAAGCTTTATGTTTACCCGGCTATTTATTGTTTCAGGTATCATCTGTCATCTTAGGAAGGCGAAGGCGTGACTGTACACATTCATCAGCAACAATGAAGATTTCACGCTTTAATATTACTCTGATTTTTTTATAAATGTATTTGGAATAAATGGTTTTCACCATAACGGATTTATAATTGGGAAGATTTACATAGATAAAAATGAAAAATTTTGGGTTGTGAAAATGGGATGTTACATATGAAGACGTGAAAGAAGTAACCATTTACACCACAACATAGAATAACACCGTCTTAAATAATCTCTGCTTGCGTAAGCATTTACGTGACAACATAGATGAACCAAATGATGATTCATACTATTGTCCTAATGAAGAAAGTTATTATATTCATCTTAGTTTTGATAATAAAGATGAGTCAATTAATGATGAAGATGAAACTTACTCAGTTAGTATTAAGGGTACAAGAATAAAAGTGGGAACGGATTTTGAAAATGTGGTTTATTTTGGGAGAGCTTTGAACCATTGTGCAATCTCAAATGAGTTTGACTACTTCATTTAGAAAAGTGAACAAACACGACTCATAACAAGGTATGTAAATCAAGATTGTGAGTGAAATACTTCTATAAAATCATTATCATCGCCTTCATTACGATGGGTACAATCATCGTTACATGTAACATTATCTACATCACCATAGTTTTGATAATTCACTGGTTCGACATAATGAATTTTTTGGTCTTTTGGCATTTAATGTGGAACTACAAGCATTTGATATGTAGGTATTGACATTTAAAATAGTACAATCGGCGTTTGAAACGTCACTAACATCGTTTGATATGGTACTAACGATATTTGATATGGTCCTATTAGCATTTGATATGATACATAATATCCAAGATCCACATATTGAATTTGCCAATGTACTGGTTTTCATAAACAACTTGTGGATTGAATTGTTGTTAATATTCAACATATCCACCAACATTGTGATCAGGATCATTTGGAGAGAGATGTATATCTGCTTGATTGTTGCTAACTCTTTTATTGGATCTATCAGTAGAGTTTTTTCCTTCTTTTGTATTTAGAACCTCTTCTGCTGCTATATCGATTTCCCACCAACAATCGATCGATTAGAGGCATTGCATTTGAACAAAATTTGCATATTCAATTGGATCAATATCTAGATGTATATGTGGCAAAACTTGTTGAATAATTTTTTTTAAACGTTTTACATCACCCTCATTAGCTATTTGTATAACATACTCCAATGGTAGGTGTTGGAAATTCACACTAATATTAGGTATATCTTCCAAACCTATCTTTTGTTTAAGAAAATTGTATAAATCTAGAAAATTTTATATTGTCAAAATTTCAACACCAAAGTTTCCAACAAATGATATAACGTATAACAATTTCTTATTTCAAGATCATCATGAACCTCCGATACAAACAACAATAAAATACTCTTCATAAATATTAGAACTCATGTTTAGTTAACAAGAACATAAAACATAAATCGGAAAAAAGTTCTAGTGAAATCTAGCTCCAAAAATCAGACAAATGGGCATATATGGAGTTTTTTTTTTCCATACCTCTTCATTTTGTGCGAATTTTGATTTTTATACGATGGTTTTTGAGTTTTACAGTCCAACAATACAACAATATTTTTTTATATTTTTATAGATAACGTCACTTTTTTTTTTGTAGATGCCGTCATTGTCAATAGGCCAACGAAGTCATTTTTTTTAAAGGATCGAAAATCACATTCGACTCCAATATTTATAGATATGACCTGTTAAAATAAATACTATTTTAGATATTTTTTATTTTTATGACTATTTTGAGTAAAAAAAAAGGTAAGTCATTTTCTCTATGATAAAATTAATTCTTATCTTGTACAGTTTGGCTGGATCCGCAACCGATATGTCCCCTTGTGGCTTCGTAACCAATGGTTTCCTCGGAGCTTCTTAACCAATTGTTCTGCACTTCTGCTGATTCCTTAGATTTTCTTGCGTCACGACACACCATAATAATTCATTCCAAAATTATCGCCCTCGCTCCACACATTTCCTTCATATCTTATCCCTCAATCTTCCCAAAAAGAGTGATCAGCCAGATGAATAATACAGTCGACGTTTCTTGCTCCCAACTTCACCACCACCACCACGGCCGAAGCCGGAAATGGCCTCCAAATTAGGCTTCACTATAACCAATTCTCGCTTGTTCACTGTTCCTGTCCCAAGACCCTCGGTTTCTCCGTCTTTACCCACTTGTTCTACATTGTCTTCGTCGAGGGTTCAGTCGCTTCAACTGATTGGAAGAGACGTTTTGAGTCGATATAGGCCCATAATTTTATCCCCGAGGGCCACTACTGATCAGCCAGGTTCTTTAGGGTTTAATGGTTTATGTTATTCCAAGATTGTTGCTTTTAGATTTTAAATATCTTTAAACATTAAATTAGATTGGAGTATTATAGACTGTATTTAGGCATACTTAGCTTTCAGTTTAATTTAAAAACTCTAGACTTTGGGCATATATCATATAGCCATGCCAAATTTGTGTACATTGTTATAGGTACGTATTTGGTGTTTATTTCAGGTGAAGTTAAAGAAGATGAGGTTGTTGACAGCAACATTATGCCTTACTGCAGCATTGAGAAACAACAGAAGAAGTCACTAGGAGAAATGGAACAAGACTTTCTTCAAGCATTACAAGTATTAATAACAATATTACCCTTTTTGCGACCTTTCTTTCCATTTATTTAGTATTTTGAAAGTGTCTGTTTTTCTTCTTTTAGTTAATCTCTTTCTTTCTTCTAGGCTTTCTATTATGAAGGAAAAGCCACCATGTCGAATGAGGAATTTGATAACCTCAAGGAAGAATTGATGTGGGAAGGAAGCAGTGTTGTAATGCTAAGTATGAATAGCTGATCAATAGCTTATTGGTTTAACCTTTTGAGCTCTTCTTCTACCATCGAGATATCACTTGCTCTTTTAAACTTGCAGGCTCTGATGAACAGAAGTTTCTAGAGGCAGCAATGGCGTATGTATCTGGTAACCCAATAATGAGTGATGTAGAGTATGACAAATTGAAGATGCAATTGAAGGCATGTTAAGGAATACCTTGATATAATACACACATTTAAAATACTTGTATTTTGTTTGTGATCTCTCTTTTTATTACTTAATTAAAGGGTATTTATGTTCTTTTTCAGAAAGATGGAAGTGAGATAGTGGTTGAGGGTCCAAGATGTAGTCTTCGTACAAGAAAGGTATTGCTTTTAGATCCCTTAATAGCATCTCCCATGGTAGTTTCTATAAAGAGTTTCACTTGTAAAATTTATTACAATTTGGAAAAAGGAAAATGAGTTTTTAGGGTAATCAACTATCACTTTTGTTTTGTACACGATTTACCATTAAATTCACATTTAGGCTATATTTGGCTTTTTCTCAAAATAGTAACCTGCAATACCCTGTTTTTAACAGCTGACATTGGAGACTATCTCAAGATGTGGCAAAAGTAAAAATATTAAAATAAAAGTTACTTCTACTACTGGTTAACATTCTTGGTTGTAGGTTTACAGTGACCTCTCTGTTGATTATCTCAAGATGTTCCTCATAAATGTCCCTGCTGCTGTTGTTGCAGTAGGATTGTAAGCCTTACTTTTCCACCATCATTTTGGTTTATAATTATTAGATGAATTTGATTCTTTGTTGCTAGATTTGTGCATTTTATGTCATTAGTTTACTTTTCGTCTATTAATTTCTTACGAGTTACGTTCTTTTCAATGAATTTAATTCTTTTTTTTTTTTGTTACATTTGAACATATGTTTGTGTACGCCAGGTTCTTCTTCCTGGATGATATTACCGGGTTTGAGATCACATACCTTTTGGAGGCAAGTGTTCTTTAATTATATCTCCTCCCTATTTTTTTTCGTTGTTATTTATTTAAAATTTGTAATTTCTTATCAGCTTCCAGAGCCATTTAGTTTCATCTTCACGTGGTTTGCAGCTCTGCCATTTATTTTGTGGTTATCCTTCTCATTTACCAGTCTCATTGTCAAAGACTTTCTGATATTGAAGGTAGTGTCTTTGTTATCAATATTATGTCTTATAAACTAAATAAATTACATACTTACCATATCATTTTTATTGACTCATACAAAATTCGTACTTTTAGGGAATTTGTCCAAACTGTGGTACGGAGAATAACTCTTTCTTTGGAACTATTTTGTCGATTTCCAGTGGGGGTACCACCAACAGTGTGAAATGCACAAAGTAAGTTTATGGCTTGTGTATCATTAAATATTGATTTCAATGACTATTTGCAGCATGCAAAATTAAACCAAAAAAAAAAATCTCCTTTACGTAATCTTATTGTAATAATGACAAGTAACATTGTCTTTTCAGCTGTCAAACGCCACTTGTGTTTGATCAAAATACTCGCTTAATAACACTGCCAGAAGGAAGTGAAGCTTGAGTGGAAACATCAGGGGAGGACGTATATAGCTCTTGTGTTTCATTAGGCCACAGTTTGATAAGTTACTGTTTGTATTCAAACGTTGCCTTGTATGCTGTGTACAATATGCAACTAGAGACCATGTAACATATGTATATTTACAATTGGGTACATGCAAAGTTCATACAATTTAGAATATGCAAAATCGATGTTTACAACAAAACATATCTCATCTGTACGTCGGTGAAACCTAAATAGCAACAAAGGTCATATATAAGTGGCATAGTGGTAAGCAAGTGAGGAAAAGTCTTAATTATGTAGAAGGTACCAATTTCGCAGTAAATACTGCCTATATGAACATAATTTCTTGTTTTGGTTAGTCCGAGTAACTAATTACATGTTCATATCCATTTGTTTATGTTTGTTAAAGATGTTAAATAAACATATATGAATATAAACCAATGAACATAAATAAACGAATATATATAAACATAAATTAACATAAACATCGAAAAGAGTAAATAAATATAAACATTCAAATCAAATATAAACATATATGAACAAACTACTAAAAAGATTTTGCTAAAAAGGAGTTAGAAAAATAAGAATACTTACAAACATAAAATTATGTGAACGAACATAAACCAATGTAAATGGACATAACGATCATTAGTAAATGAACATTAACAAAGGTTTATAATAAATGAACGACCGAGTTCATTGTTGGTGTTTGTTCATTCAATTAAATGAACATAAAATTTTATTCAAGTTTGATCATTTATTAAATAAGTGAAGATAAACAAACTTCCACACAAATGGTTCACGAACAGTTCGGTGAATATTCAGTTCATAGTCATATACAAGAGATCTCTCATTGTTCTAAAATCGATCTAGGCGGTGCCTAAGGGTAAGGCTAGGCCTGACAATGCTCGACACGACACGAAATAAACAGGTTTGGGTTAAGCTTTTCAACCCATCAACCTGCCAACCAATCAACCCATTTATTAAACAGGTCATATATGGGTTTCTCAAAAAATATACGGGTTGACCTACCAACCCGTTTAGAATTTTAATAAAAAAATTATATATTCTTAAATGTATTAAGTATTATACACTATACAGTTTATACTTTATACTAGGATAGGATACCCGATATTATTGACCATTTGACATTTGGCGTTTGTCCTAAATACTCTCAGTATCTCACAAACAAAATCAAATAAGCCCTCTGTCGCTCTCCCCTTTGTGATGAACGACATGTGATGAATGACAGAACGAACTCACGAAGAACAGCGGCATGAATGATTGAATCATTATTGAACGACATCGACGCCTAAACGTAAACGACAAACACACAACGCAGTATTTGCTGTGATCCAACCTACGAACACAGGAACCAAAATTTGACCCACAAACCTAAATCTAACCCACGAACCCCCCAACTTGTAAACCCGTATAAATAAGTGGGTTGACAGGTCATATATGGGTTTATGTTCCAAACCAGCCAACATGTGACCTGTATAGTTAAATGGGTCGTGTTTGGTTCGGTATATTTTGACCCGCTAACCTGAACATGACACGATTGTCAAGGCCTAGGTGAGGCGATGCTATGCTGACTAGGATTTCAGAAATCGGAAAAAAGAAATTAAAACCAACAAAAAGTAGGTCATCAGTTGAAAATCGAGATTAATTGGTCAATATGGCAACTAGTCGGTTAAAATCGATGGGTAGCCGAGTGAAAAATAGGAAATTGGCAAGTACGGTTACTATTATGGTTCCAAAAAGGAGATGGGTAGCCGAGTGAAAAATAGGAAATTGGCAAGTACGGTTAATATTATGGTTCCAAAAAGAAGATGAATAGGGTTCCATTAAGTGTTGGGGTTAACTCAAACATGAACTAGAACCAAAACAAGAATGAGATATGGAGGAAAAGGTGAATATTAGTTGTTTTCAAGTGTGTAGGTGATGAGGGCTATAGTTATGGTGTGTTTCAGTGAGGGCATGACAAGGTATTAGGTATTCAAAACGAAAAAACATGAAATAAAAAGATATGAATAAATAAAGAAGATAAAGTATTTATGATGTTCACACGACTTGGGTAATTCTGCTATGTCACATGTGAACTAGAAAGATTTATTATTGATCTCGAGATAAAGTTTACAACTACGTTAAGGTTCTATATATAGAACTAGGTTGAACATCCCAAAAGTACTGATAAAGATTTTTCATTTTTATAACCATCAAATCAATACATTAAATGCTTCAAAACCAATCATAGTAAAAATGTTTCAAAACCAAACACTCAAATTTAGCATCTCCAATAACTCCAAACAGTAAGAAGGATGCTTATCAATAATTTCATACCATTCCACCAGCCATTTCCACAGTCTCGAGGAACAGGAGATGAGAAAAACATGTGATCCAAATGATCCTCATCAACACGACAGAATGGGCACAAAGTTAAGGAAACATAAACTCCATGGCTCAATAAATTAGGGGTAAGAGGGATACAATTCCTTATCAATCTCCACACAAAGAAATTAACTTTTAATAGGATCCATTTCACCCACTTGAACGAATGCGCATTGATATCAATGAAGGCACCGATGAGGATTCTGAAATCTATAACTAAGAAAGAAATGTTGTCATCACCTTTCCAAAGCCACCTGTCATAACCACTAGCAAATTGAACGTTATTTAGAGTGTTAATTAGAAACGACAGTTGATCAAATTCTCTTCTAGATATGATCCGCCAAGACCAACTCCAATTCCACTTCAAAACCTAAACAAATTCCAATTTAACTTTATCCATAACAAGGCAATCCTTATTGACTTAACACCATATAGATTCATACATAAATCTTTCAAAGCGATGTCACCACACCAACAATCTTTCCAAATGTATATTTTATCCCCAACGCCAACCAACCTCTTGAATAAATCGGCCAACAACTCCTTTTTCCAATAACTCATTATCAATTTGAGAGATGCTAAGCCGGCCACACACCCTTAATGAAGCTTTTAGCGAGAGGACACCCATCCATCAACTTAATATTATGAATCAATTTTATGCAAGAAACCCAAAAGGAATCATACCCATTTTTAAGCCGCTACCACCAATTGGGAAGGAGAGCCAAATTCGCCTCGTTAAGATATCCAACTCCAAGCCCACCGCGTAACTTCCCATTTTCATACCAAAAAAAAACAATTTTAATTAAGCTAAAACATCATTTTTTATAAGATACAAGTTAGGAAATCTCAGTTGTTTCAAAGTACATTCATAAGAAAATTAGAGTTATCAAAGTAACGTGGATACACCATTGTTGCTGATGAGTGTGTACAGTCACACATTCGCCTTCACACGATCAACCAAAGTACTTGGAACACATTTAATCTACAACTGTAAGCCAAATCTTAGTGAGTTCCCCCATAGTACCATATACCACAATATACATACAATACATGCATACATCCGAGCCTTTCGTCTGACTGACCCGCCTCGCAAGGCCTATAGTACACCTGGAACGCTCCACTAGCCTATAGTATACCAATGGCCCGCCCGAGTATCTTGGCCTACTTCACACAGCAGGACCGCCTCAACTCACCGCCATATATATCCACACATATAATAAGAATCAAACAGCAAGCAACAATACATGTAACTAACTACACTAGTCTACATGTCTAACAATCTCATATAACATATACATGCCCCATACTGAATCCTACTCCACGGCTGGCATATCACCAATTAAATTCATATTTTTATGAAATCATAGATAGAATAGTCACTTGAAAGGATGATACTACTCTAGAGCCACAACCAAACAAGAAACATGCAAGAAAGCCTAGATCAAGAGTTCTCAAACTATGCTACATGACTACATACAACCCGTGACATCCCCATTTTCACGGCCAGAAAAGACCGATTTTTGCTTATGCTTTATGAAAATCAGAGTACCTCTTTTAATAAAAATGTTGCGGAATTTATTCCCAGAAAAACACGATAAATACGTTATCAAAGGATTTCCGAAGAAACGTATTTTATTCATTTTAAAACATTTTGGATGTCATCGTCAATACAGAAATAGAAGCATAAACAGAACTTACATTCATTTACACTAGTGATTTATATCTCCTTAATCTCTCAGTGTAATGTCACTTCATATCGACACATGTGATATAAATAAACTGAGTGGGTCAGGTTGGGAAACCTGGTGAGTACATAGGGTTTTCAACCCACAATAATATAATTATTATGTTTAAACAATCAAACAATCAACACAATTACCCATCCCCATTATCATCTTTAGTCTTAAGGATCTACCCTAAGAATCAGCTATTCCTCGTTCGTTCATTCCTAAGGATCATCCTAAGGAATCGGCATGAAGTCCATCGTTGCCACGGTTTACACAACGGGCACTAAGTCTGCATAGTCTCCAGGGCTTAGGCACTAAGTCTGCATAGTCGCCAGGGTTTAGGCATCAAGTCTGCATGATCACCAAGGTTTAGGTATCAAGTCTGCATGATCACCAAGGTTTAGGCATCAAGTCTGCATGATTACCAAGGTTTAGAGTACACCGGGTGAACACATCGTTCACAACACCTACAGATTGCGAGCCTGCTAGTGTTCCACTGGACTGTCTAGAATAGTCCGTGGTTTTCATCCATACTCTGCTAAATGACGGGGCCATCATTTGGGAAAGGCTTCTCACATCGTCCACCTCTCACCCTCACCTCGTGGTCTATAACACCTCTCAACTCATCATCCAACTCATATTCCATCTATTACATCTACCCATGTTTTACCCCAACATTATCGTAGATATAAAATACATATATAGTTTAAATCATTTAAAACATGTATAAAATCGTTCATCTAGCATAGACAGCAAGTACTCAGATAATATGCACACATAGCACGTAATTTATATAAAATACTTCATATCTATGTGTAAGATGAAAGTAACTATGCACTCACTTGAGTAGGTGGTGACTCAGCACTCGGACAGCGCTTCGATACTCTCAAAACAATTTTCCTTTGATAAAACCTAGTATCATTAAGAGTTTAGTCTAACGCTTGACGAGACTAATTTAATAGTCTAGCTATTATTACTATTATATAAGCGTTAAACAATACTTATATAACCCATAATAATAGCCCAAATACTCCTTATAAGGTCCTAATAACATTACTATATTGAAACATAAGTTATACTAAAGATAGGATAGGTACAACTCACTTACAGCGGGTTTTCTCGAAAATCGGGCTCCGCTGGAGCAGCGTTCTCGAGCCGAAAGGCTCTTTTCTCGGGACTCCGGGAGCTAGGGGGTTTGATTAGGTTTTAGGGGGGGTTAGGAGAGCTAGATAGAGAAAGAAGTTAGAGAGAGAAGTGAGAAATGGTGTAAGGAAGTGAATGGGTCGATCTTGCTATTTATAGTAAGTTTTAATGACACTCACGTCGTGAGTGTCATAAAACTCACGTCGTGAGTCTCATGATTCACTCCGTAGACTTGCCATTTGCGTCCCTAGCTTCTAAAGGTGGCCATGTGACTCCTCACGTCGTGAGTGTCATAAAACTCACGTCGTGAATTGGATCTTATCCTCTCGCAGCTTCTAGATTCCGAATTATGACAGAATGTCGTGAGCGTCATAATTCTCACGTCGTGAATTAGCTAGTTTAGGGTTTTTAAAAGCTAAATCTTCGAAATGCCATAACTTTTGCATACGAACTCCGTTTTTAATGTTTTTTATATCCACGCGTAGGTGGAGACGTATTCTACAACTTTCATTCGGATCCCTAAGGCTAAAAAGTCCTCTATCTTAAATTCACTATTTACGTCTCTCGGTGCCGTGCCGGTTTTGTCGAAAAACTTCAGCGGGCCATAACTTATTCTTTATAACTAAGATTTCGGCGTTCTTTATATGTGCGGAACCCTTGAGACATATTATACAACTTGGTTAAGATTATTTATTATAAATAATCTTTTGTCCAAAAGTCGTTTTCAACCCCTATTATCTCTAAATTGACTAGCCCGGATCTACGAGCGTTACACAACCCATATGACACTCAATACAAAAATGACCCTTCTGCTGATACTCTAATTGTAACACATCTACTTTTTAACATCCTACCATGTAGGGATGTATATCATAACATATAGTATAATGAGGAAACTCACCTAAAATGCAGAACCGGATAACAGTACAAAACCATCAATACCTCGTACTGGACAATCTTGTGAACTGAAATTCACCCAATCAAAGGACACACCTTAATCAACAACCCAAAATCTAGAAGTTAAACCCAAGATCAAACTGGTCAAAAGCTAATGGTCAAAAGCTAGTGGTCAAAGGTCAGCAGGTCAACGATCCCCACTTCGTGGCAAGATCTTGGCCACGTTGTGGCCGGCTAAGGATAAAACAGTCGAGCATCTGAGCACCACCACAGCGTGGCAAGCCCTTGGTTATGTCGTGGTTTCTGGAAGAATGCCAAAATCTACATTAGGTACTTAATCTTTACAGATCTAAACCCGATAACTTCATATCTAATTCTTTTCAATGACTTAATGCATAAAGTTTCCAACTTTATCCATTAGGGCTCCATTCCAAGGCTAGATCTACAATCCTAAGTCTATTAAGTCCTTAATGTCACCAAAATATGTGCATGAACATAAAGTGACTCCAACAGTGTCCTTTTTCTCATTCTACAGAACTTATTGATCACAAGGAAGCCATAACAAACTCTGGAGTTCCTCAAACTCCAAGAGCATTCTTGGAAGGGACCAAAACCACCCAAAAATGACCTAAAACTTGAATCTAGAAGAAGAAGTGCTAAGGTATGTACTTTATACCTCAAATAGCTAAGAAATCAAAAGAGAATGATAGATCCAACCCAGTTGCATGCTTCCTTAAACCAATGTGAACTTCCTTCTTCCTTAAGCTTCACCACAATCCAAAGAATAAGATCCAAATCAAGAAGATGCGCTCTCAAACATTCGTGGAGTCTAGGGTTTCGTGTTGAGGGGTTGGAGGCTGAACAGGATGCCCTAATCCTTGAGTTTAAGGGCTTAAATATGGAGAAACCCCAAAAAAAATCATGGGCTTGGGCTGCATCAGTTACCACACAGTGGCCTTCTTTTTCCCACATCGTGGCAGTCATCCAAAACGTGTGTTCCTATAATGGACAAGCCACGTCATTTTCCTCAATCTCCACGTTATGGAACTTGGCTTTCCCAAAACCTTAACTTGATCCCTCCAAGTCCTCAGTTGATATATTCTAGAAAACGGGTGTTACACACTCATTTTGTTGTTTGATCACAACATCCCAAGCAACCTAATTTATTTGCCTAATGTTCTCATTACCACCCTATAAGAATCGCCTTTTAATGAAATCAATCAATCTAATAACCTTTTTAGGTGCTCTAAAAAAGAAAAACAATATAGAGGCAAGCTCTTGAGCACCTAATTCACAAGAGTTAGGCGCCCTGCCAATGAAAGAGTCTTCGAATTCCATTTGGATAGTTTGTTCTTAAACTTCTCAACAACCGGGCTCTAATTCTTAGAAAGTTTCATATTAGATCCCACCGGAAGACCAAGATATTTGAACGGAAAAGAATCACACTTACATATTAAAATGTTGGTGAATATATTCACCTCCTCATCATCGAAACCAACACCATACACTTTACACTCATGCAAATTCCGCTTCACCCCTGAGGCAATAAAAAGCCAATGAAGAATTCTATTCAGATAAACAAACTTAATCTCTGACCAATCACCAAAGAAAGTCACATCATCGGTGTATATAAGGTGTGAATAGAGATGTCATTTTTTGGGAGAGAAAGCCAATAAAAATAGTGAAGATATATAGTCTCCTCCATGAAGACATAAAGACCCTCCATAGCTATAGTAAAGAGAGAAGGCGACAATGGATCTCCTTGTCTCACACCCCGTCTAATATCAAATTCTTTCGTTGGTTAGCCATTGACTAGCATGGAAGCTCTACTAGAGGAGAGACAACCCCTAATCCATCTTCTCTACTTCCACCCAAAATTCATTTGATCCATAGTCATCCAAGAACTCCCAACTTAACAAGTCAAACGCCTTAACAAAATGAACTTTAAAAATGAAAGCTTTTTTCTTCACTTTTCTGGTTCAATCAAAAATTTCATTAAGAAAGTGGATCGTTAAGGATGCTTCTCCCACCAACATAAGTTGTTTTCTCATGAATAATGATTTTTTTCAACACCTTCTTCAAACGATTAGCAAGCACTTTCAATAACACCTTATATAAGCAACCCACAAGGTTAATGGATATATAGTCTTTTAAATAAAGAGGAACTCTAACCTTGGGAATAAGAGAGATAAAGGAAGAAATGTATCCTTTAGCCAATACCCCCGAGCTCTTAAAGTCTTTCACAAACATAAAAACAACCAATTTTATCAACTCCCAATAATTCTTCAAGAACGTAAAAGTAAATCCGTCTAGACGCGGCACCTTCTCACTCCCACAACACCAAACCGCTTCCTTGATCTCAGTCTCAGTAAAAGACTCGGTAATGGCAACCCTATCTTCACACAAAATATTTTTAAACCTTCTGCTCATGATTTTAGGTCGATTGCTCATAGGCTCATTAAACTTAACATAAAAGAAATCCCAAATTGCATTAGAAAATTTTTTCAAGATCACGCACCCATAACCCATCAATAGATAGCCCGTGAATACAATTTATTTCATTTGTTGTTGTTACCGATCCCGTGACAAATGTAGAGTTTTAGTCCCCATGCACCTCCCATTCATTCAAGCCTTCTTTTTGAGACCCATCATGTGATACAAGTCAATAGCCAACACTCTTTGTTTTCATAATTGCCTATTATCCTTCTTAGGTGACAACAAAGGTTTGTCTTCATCTTCGATTTCAAGGTTATCAATCATCATCATTAACTGCTTCTATTCTTCCGGCTCTCTTATCCTCCTATCAGCTCTCCATAGCTCTCCATCTCTTTAGTTCATTCGTGACAACAATGCACTTTTTGGCAAGCCTACAATTAGTCGTACCTGAAAGAGATGATTGAACCCACACCTTTTTAACAATATCATCAAGCCCATCAACCATCAACCAAGAATTAAAGAATCTAAACGGGCTCGGCCCAAAGTCAAAACACCCGTTAACAATTATGATAGGGTAGTGACTCGAGAATCTTCTAGGACGAATTGTAGCTAATGCCATACCCCAATTGCTTATAAATGTACTACATGCAAGGAAACGATACAGTTTACTTAAGTAACTCTGTCTTCACTCGTCCAAGTAAGTTTTCATCCTCCTAATCTAAACTCGAAGAGCTTAGCATGTAGAATAAAATAATTAAAGTATTCAATAGAAACCTCACACCCACGATTGGAAAGCCTCTCAAATTTGTTTCTGACTTCGATGAAGTCACCCAGCAATAACCAACAACCATCCCGCAAATCAATAACATATTTTTGATGCAACTATAAAGTCATTCTAGCAATGTCATCAACATGGGCATAAATATTGAGAATGTTTGTAACACCTTGTATCCCACTCCAATAACCAAAAAGAAGAATATAATTCCAAACACTACATAAGCCTTCGGATCTTCCATACGACTCTACACCAACAAACTTGTAATCAGAGTTATCCCAGAAAAACTCCACATGAATAGCCTTTACATCTTGAAGTTGAGTCTCTTATATGCAAAGGATGTTAATACCATGAAGAATTTTTAACTCTCTCACCCAAACCTTCAACACCTCTGATGTTAACAGATAAGCATGATAAACACATTGAACACCTTCACCTTCAAGCATTGATCTGAGCGCATGAGAAGAACCCTCAAGATAATATCCAATGTTGTTGTGTAGCTCCATCATTTTTTCCACTTCCTTAGCCATGGAAGACATCGAGTTTGTACTACTAGGTTGACTAGTTTCGTCTAAACCTACAAGTACCTTGCACCTAATGGACCCACCAGCTAATGCTTAATGACTTTTGGAATATTGTGAACACTTATATTCAAGCTTGGACATCAAATTACTTTTTTGAGAAATTAAATATCCTCCTACATTTTTTCCTACATATCATCCTATGCATCTTAAATGCTCCATTTTTAATTTAAGATGGGTAAAAGGGTATATATAAAGAAAATATAGGAGGATATTAAATTTCTTTACACTTTTAGAATGACGACAAGTTGAATAAACACAAAACACTAGTAAGAAGCTAAACAAGGAGTTACAACTTAGAAGCCATTATAAATTAAATGCCCTGATTAAAAGAGATAAGTTTAGCATTATCTATAACTACTAATTAAATGGTCACTTTTCTCGCCTTTGGTCATTAAATTACTTGCTCTAGGGACATTGTGATTTACATCTTCCTTATCAGCTGCGAGACCTATTGGTTTGGGACGTCGATTAAGTTTACGTTTTTATTAGATTAAGCACAGAGCATAATGTTATTCGCATGTGTCTTATGCAATAAATAGTGTGGATCGTTTGAACCATATCTTTTCCTTCGGATATAATATAGAACCAGTCCATATATAATTGATAAAACTTCAAAAATGGTCATTGTGGTTTCATGAAATCTGAAGTTTAGTCCCTAATTTTAGAAAACCTCACGGATGGTCCCTGTGGTTTCAAAAACTTTTAATGTTTAGTCTTTCTGGCTCACTTCATTACCATTTAGTCGTTAGCTCATTTTTCAATATTATATTACAGAGGAAATTTTGTCATTTCACTTGTAACCTTCACTCTTTAAAAGAAAGATTGCGTGCCCGATGTTTGTGCAAACCCTTTATCTGCGATCATCATCTCTCTTCTCCCTTCCACTGTTGATTGACCGTTGCACCCTTTACAATATAGTGACTTGAAAATGTGGGAATGAAGCAATGGAGATCACTTCATGGACATATCGTAACCCTGGAAGGCAATTTTGGAAATGTACAAGATGTGGGTTCCTTCGATGGTCTGGCCCTCCTATGTGTGTTAGGGCATTGGTGGTGATTCCACATTTGATAAGATCAATAAATCGATTGGAAGAGATGGTTGCTATTGCGAGTGCAGAACTGTGGAACTACCAGCTGATGTTGTTTTGTTCATGGGTGTTCTTTTTTGGTTTTATTTTAATCAGTAAGTATCTTGTGAAATTTTGGATGGTAATGGAAGTTGGGTTTTTGGTTTGTAACCGGTGTAGGGGTTTTGGGATTTTAATCGAATATGGGGTTTTTGCTTTTAGTTTATGTATGGGGTTTTTGGAATTGTTGTTGTTGTATTTTGGTTTATGTATCAGATCAATGTAATAGAATTGTAATGAACTTTAGTTTCTAGTAAATCAATATTATGCAATGGTAATGGAATGTACTTTGTTATAGTTGAATGTTGGATTTCTTGAATGTTTTTCATTTGCAATTGTCAAGTGTATTGTAAATGCATCTTTTGGATGGTTTTGATGTACAATTGAAATGTACATTGTTGTAAGTGAATCGTTCAAGGGTAGTACACAAAACAGATTAATTCATTGCAAAAATGTGTATACATACCATTACATACCAAGTTGTAAAGGTCTTAACACAACCATCCTACTAAGTTCAAAACAAGTAAACATGATTTAAGTTCTTAACCCATACATACATTACTATTTCAACAAACAAACATGACTTAAGTTTCAAAAGACCTACAACACAAACATCCTAATAACTACTAAACATAGTTTTCAGCCCCCAACTTCACCACTACCTCCCTTCCCTTTACATGTTTTGGAATTATGCCCCTTGTTATGACACTTTGAACAAGTGCTTGTCAGATACTTCCGGCTCAATTTACCTGCTTGGTTGTTGAGCTCATCAACACCCCTCCTTCTCTTCTTCTTAGGCCTCCCAACCTAGACATATTGATATATTATAGTTAAAAATGAATCAATTCCATGTTCACATTTAAACTACATAATAGGCCTAATTAAAATACAAACCTGTGTTTTATGTTTTGGTGGATTTAAAGTGAATGGGTAGTCACTTTTAGGCCACATTGAGCGTCCATTCAGTGGATCAATTTTGTTGAAATACATGGCTTTCCATGTCGATAGCCTAGCAAGGATGGACCCATTCATCAACATGTGGGGCATTTTCTTCATTTTCAATTTTGTCCCATATAGCACAAACAGCATGTCTACATGGAAAACCTGTAATCTCCCAAAACCTACAACTGAAACTTTTCTCATTCAATTTTACCACATATTAATCTTGCCATGTGCTTGACACTTGGTACTTTCTTGCCCCAATATATTTTGCCACAAACTTAGTTGCATCAGTCTTAATCTTGTCAAACACTGTAGTTGTTGTTGGGGTTAGCAGTCCTTCAAACTTGTCTATTTCCTTTTGCACCACACATAAGCTCTTCAGAAATACTCTCTAATATACTTTAATCAAGTGATAATAGGTTTATCCCTACCCTCATCTATCTTAGAATTAAATACCTCACAAAGTTTATTCAACAAACAATCAGTGTATGCCCTACCTGTATAACACATATTAAGAGAAGACAATTACACATATAGTACAACAACAAACAAGATTAACATTTATCATTACATTTATGTTCAAGCTTTAACTGCCCTTGTTTGCAAACATTTATGTTTATCTTGAACTGTTTTCACCAACCAATCTTGATTTTCGTTAGCCCTCGAGATTTGGACTGCCTAAGGACATGTTCATTTATTGGCAATTACATATTTACCCTTGCACTTTGCCCTACTTCTAGTTAAGGGCCCACCACTATCAACTACTTTAGATGACTGACTTACAACACCTTTAGATTTCACCCTAATCCTGATTTTGTCATTTTTTGCTAAGTATAGAGACCTTATTTCTACAGCATGTGTATCCATGAAGTTTTTAACATCACATTTGGTTTTGAAGACCTAGCCCACCATAAATGGTTTTACATTAACCTCTCCATGTGAGCATCTACTTGACTTACTTAACTCCTTAAGCATTCTCTTCATGTCATCTTCATGAAATCCTACAAACTAACAATCATCAGTAGCAATAACTTCCAAATCATTATCAATCATGTCATTCCCTTCATCTGTTGAATGATTGATTAAGATTCCATGTTCATCTACATAAACAACATTATGGAATTCAATCATGTCTACATCAACATCAAAATGTATGTTAGATTCATCCACATTATAGTCACTATCATCATAATCATCTCCACTACCCTCAGAACCATATCCACTCTCATAATAGAAAGCCTCTCCACTATCATCACTTAACATACCCTCTAGATAATCTACTTCTGGTTGATGTTCACATGAAGTTTGGACATTATCCTCAGCATCATAGTCAGCATAAACTGAATAATCCTCTACAAATGGTTCAAACTCATCAATTGTTGCATTATGGACTCCGTCATCAGCTAGCCAACTTGGTTCCTCTACATGGTAAGTTCCCACTAGTTCTTCTGTTTCAACTTCATGATTCATCACTTCTTATTGAGTTTCAATTTCATGATTGACGACTTCCTCTTGAGTTTCAGTTTCATGATTGACCACTTATTCTTAGGTTTCAATTCCATGATTGACCGCATGAATGACATCACTTTGTTCGTAAACCTGTGACCTTATATATGGTAGAATACTCTTTGAGTAATCATGCCCTTCATCAACATCTAATACTTGTTACTACTCAAAAAAAGGGTTCACAGACTGGTTTAAATCAAGCTTTCGGCTACATGATCCTGCTTCTCTCCTAGAAGGTTTCTTTCTATTTATTTCAGATGACACACTATCAAGCTCCAACTCTTCAATAACAACTTTAGAAGGAGACTTATAATAACTAAGTACCCTAGTCTGACCATTTTCAATATACACCATTATAAGTCTGTGTTTAGGGACATACGATACCATTTTAAGTACATCTTGGTCATTACCTAAACACATCAAGCCATAGTCTAAAGGGTATTCAGGGATACAGAATTGGTAGTAAAGGGTTTGCTCAGTTTTGTACCCTAGTTCTCGAACCATGTCATCAAGCTCATGAACTGAAAATAAATCAGTGTCAACATCATCTACATATGCTACAATACCATCAATGTATTTCCTTCCAGGTGCTTTGGTGAAGATACCATTGTAGTGTACCTTCAACGTGAAATAGTTGTCATATCCTTAGGGATGTCAACGGGGGAAAACGGGACGGGGAGTGCATTCCCCGCCCCCGCCCCCGAAATTTCCCCGTTCCCCCGCCCCCGCCCCCGCCCCCGAAATGTCAACCTTCCTACCCCCGCCCCCGCCCCCGAATCCCCTTCATTACCCCCGCCCCCGATTAATTTTGGGCTGCGTTTTTTTGGGCTAAAAGAAGTTGTAATTTAGGCTAAAAGAAACTATTTTTAGGTAACAAATAACTATTTATAACAGAATTTTAAATGTTAAAAATAAAAAAGTTATGACATCTTAAAAACATTATACCTACAACTTAAAAACATGTTTTTTTGATGAATTTTGAAGGTTCAAAATCATGTTATTGTTTATTATATTTATATAATTAATATATGTAAATATATGTGTAATTTATTAACGGGGTCCCCATGGGGGTTTCGGGACGGGATTGTCTACCCCCGCCCCCGCCCCCGAAATTATAACGGGGGTTAACCTTGCCCCCGCCCCCGTCCCCGCCCCCGATTTTTTTAGAAATTTCCCCCAAACGGGACGGGGCCCCCACGGGACTTTTTGACATCCCTACATATCCTTCTGCAAACAAAAAAAGGTAAAGTCAATGATTTCTCTACGTGAACACAATCAATGAAAATAAACAAGTTTTTTGTAGTATCCTACTGTATCTTTTTCCCAAGTCCTGCACTGTTGCGAATTTTTCTCAAAAACACCATATTGACAGCACCATTGCGATTCCTTCTACTTAAACCCTAAATCCTAATTTTTGTTCTTGCTTCTCAGATGAAATGGTGCGATGATTACAACTGTAACTGGATATGTTCTTGGGAGAGGGACGGGTTGTGGAGTTGACGTGCAAACAATAGATAATCATTTCATATTAAAGAGTGAAGGTTACAAGTGAAATGACAAAACTGCCCTTGCAATATAATATTGATAAATGAGTTAACGGCTAAATGGTAACGGAGTGAGCCGGAAGAACTAAACATTAAAAGTTTTGAACCCACAGGACCATCCGTAAATTTTTTTAAAATTAAGGACCAAACTTTAGATTTCGTAAAACCACAATGACCATTTTTGAAGTTTTGTCTGTATAATTACTTAAACTAATGGATTTATGTATGATGGCTGATATATCTTGTTGACCCGTAATTACTCAATAACATTATATTATGAAAAAGTCTGTTGACGATAATCTTAATAACATAAAACCTGCTAGCACGTTGTCAACTTATTTTACAAAGCTTCAAACCCCCAAGTTAGTGGCTACATGTTACAAAGAAAACGTAAACAAATCGTTTATTCGTGAGGGTCACAAAGTTGGTCTTTCTAATAACCTGACACCCTATAAATCCCTCTCGATATCGAATCCGAAATTCATCAACACCTGTTCACATTGCTTTTGGATCAGCCCGAGTCAAGAAACAGAACACAATGGCTCCGGTTCATCCACTATGGGGATTATGTGTCTTTGTTGCGAGCATCATGATAATCTTATCCACTTTGGATTCTGTAACCGCAGCTACATATACTTCACGAGTTCCACGTACAACACGAGTTCCGCGTACTGCACCAGTTGTTTATACACCGAGCCCTTGGACCCTCGCCCACGCTACGTTTTATGGGGACGAGTCTGCGGCTTCAACCATGGGTACGAGTTTGCCTACGCATGTATTTTGGTGAAAGATAAATGCACCTACAAGGGCCCACTGATTACGTGGGCCCTCATCTGGTGTGTCTGAATCCAAAAGTTTTTACAATTTGAAGGTGCAAATGTTGATTGTTTTTTTTTTGTTGAAATTTTGTATAGGGGGTGCTTGTGGATATGGAAACATTGTGACCAACGGGTATGGAACTGATACAGCAGCATTGAGCTCTACAATCTTTACAGATGGATATGCATGTGGGCAGTGTTATCAGATTAAGTGTGTCCAATCTCCATGGTGTTCCAAAGGTGTTGCTACGATCACAGCAACAAACCTCTGCCCACCCAACTGGTCCAAAGACTCTAACGCTGGTGGATGGTGTAACCCCCCAAGAACTCATTTCGACATGGCTAAGCCCGCCTTCATGAAGATCGCACAATGGAAGGCAGGCATTGTCCCTGTCCAATACCGCAGGTATATATATTGTATTCCACAAATCATCAATACATTGCATGTTGATACCTTAATTCTATATACAGATACAATGAAGGTCTTAATTTGTTTGTTGTTGTTGTAGGGTACCATGTAGTCGGGCAGGGGGTATCAGGTTCTCTTTCCAAGGAAATGGTTACTGGCTGTTGACGTATGTGATGAACGTTGGTGGTGCTGGTGATATTGGCCAGATGTGGGTTAAAGGGACCAAGACTGCATGGATCAGTATGAGCCACAACTGGGGAGCCTCATACCAAGCATTTGCCACGCTTAAAGGTCAAGCTCTCTCTTTCAAGATCACCTCCTACACAACCAAACAGACCATTGTGTGTAACAATGTCGCCCCGGCTAACTGGAACTTAGGTTTGACGTACCAGGCAAGCGTCAATTTTCATTAATTAATGTAAATGTTACAGGTTTCAAACACCTCGTCTAACATGTATTATGTTGGTTTTTGAGAGTTGCTACCTTATATATTCGAAATGAAGGATTATTGGTTTGGTTCGGATAATTTATCGACTTTATTCATTGCAACATTCGTGGTTTAATTTGTACAATGCAAAGTATATTAATTAAATAGCAACCTGTTTTATTTTTTTACTCATGATAGTATTTAATTTGTGTTTTTTTAATTTAACTAATTTAGGGAATATGTAACTTCATCTAAAAAAAAAAAAAAACAAGAAGCTAGCACGGCCATATCCGTCGTTATTGATCACATCAAAACAGGTTAGCCACATAAAAATCTAGACACCATGACAAAACCATCCATTACAGTGACGGAAATATATCGCTAATATAATACAAAGTTTACTTTTCACCAACTTTACAACACGTAAAGAACCAGAAATGGATTGTAGCGGATTGGAAACAAAATAGTATAAGAAAACTTTGTGAATATGCGACAGAATTTATAAAAGCCAATAAATTACAAAATTACAACAAATTCAGATTTTACCTGAACTGCAGAAAAATCTAACTATATCAAAAATAAAACTCATGCTTCAGTATCAACCACAACAATAAACATTCACACATTAATCTAAAACAAATCCAATACAAATATTATAATTTTCATCCGTATGAAATAACTTTAGTAACTGTAAATGCTATGTGTTTTATGATATTTTATTATTTTATCTATATGTATAGAAGAAGTTTGAGTTGATCTAAACGTCAAACATCTAAAGTGAAACTTAGTAATCTCTTTTACTCATTTAACCTTAAAAATCCATATGAATACACAACTCACATTCATTTAGAGTAATCGGTATGGGCCAAACGAGAACCAACGCGGCTGACGTGGCTAGAGGCAACGGCTGCGTAACGGGGGGAACACCTCCCCCCTGCTCGTTGCCACTCGTCGAAGGTAGATCTCGTTGGCGTGGCGACGGGAAGAAACGGATCAATTGTGACCGTTTGAGTGCAACGGTTTGAAAAAAAAAATTATTAAAAAAAACAATTTATTATCCTATAAATACCTCCTATTTTATTAAAAATTTCATACTTTCTCTTCTCCTCTCTACATACTTTCAATTATCTTCAAAAAAAATATGGATCCTTTCGACTCGTCCCATGATTCAGATGACGATATTTTCTTTAGGATGATGTATCATTATTACACTACTGACCTGCTACAACCAGACTCAGCCCCGCTACTAGCAAGACGTGCGATGTTAAACAGAAATCGCGAGGAAGGACACGAACATCTATATCGCGATTACTTTGCGGTAATTGTGTATATGGGGCGAAGGACTTCAAAAGAAGATTTCGTTTGAGTAGGGATGTGTTCTTACGAATTGTCAACGTCTTGGAAAGCCGGTATCGTTTGTTTACTATATTTTTATACAAAATAAATAAAAATGTACTACATGTTTCTTTAATTTTACAACATATGCAATATATTTTTAAACTGTAGTTAATTTATGTTTAGGTACGAATTTTTTCAATTAAGATATGATGCTAGAGGTAGACGGGGGTTTACAACGTTGCAGAAATGTGTTGCAGTCATTCGTTTGATGGCTATGGGGGAGTCACCCGACACCATGGACGACTATATGAGAATGTCTAAAAGAACCGCAAGAGATAGTTTGTATACATTGTCAAGGGGTGTTGTTGAAACTTTTGGTGACGTGTATTTGCGGAAACTTTCATTGCATGATTTGCAAGAATTGTATGCGGCGCATGAAGAACGCCATGGGTTTCCCGGAATGATCGGAAGCATTGATTGCACACACTGGAAATGGAAAAAATTGTCCGATAGCATGGAAAGGGCAATATTGAAGTGGTCATCACGGATCACCTTCGTTGGTGTTAGAGGCTGTCGCTTCTCAAGATTTATGAATTTGGCATGCATTTTTTGGGGTTGCGGGTTCCAACAACGACGTCAACTTTCTTGATCAGTCGCCAATATTCGACGATCTTTTGAATAGAAAAGCCCCGGATGCTCCTTTCACGGTGAATGGAAACGAATACAAATATGGGTATTACCTTACAGATGGAATATATCCTCAGTATTCCACATTCGTGAAGGCATTCCGTCACCCGGTTGAAGAACGAGACAAATTTTTTAAGAGAAGATAAGAAGGAGCACGTAAGGATGTGGAACGTGCTTTTGGAGTGCTGAAGGTGAAGTGGCATATAGTCGAACATGCAGAACGACCATTGGATTTAGAAACTTTACGATATATCATGTATGCATGTATCATAATGCATAACATGGTGATAGAAGATAAAGGGCGAATTATTGCACATTATATCCTAACGGAGCCCAGACACGTTCAGTTTCAACCAGGAACAACTGATTATTTACATCGCGTTGTTGACATTCAGGACGCAAATAAACACAGACAACTTCGAGAGGACTTGACGGATTATATCTTCTATGGTAACAATAACGATAACGAATAGCATTGTATTTTATTTTATTTTTTGAATTTGGATGTTATTTCTTTTTTTGTTTTTGGATATTATGTGTAATTTAGTCTTTATGTTAATTTTAATCTTTAAAAATTTTTAATTGTTTTTTATAATTTTTAAACATTATGTTTTATTTATTTTTTAATTTAAAAAATATTTGTCTCAATTTAAAAAAAAAATCGAAATAAATAAAAAATAAATTATGAAATGAAAAGAAAGTTGGTGTCATAACAAGATACAACATGTTATTCATTTCCTCACTTGGTGTTATAACACCATTGATGATGTAGCAAAAAGTGCATTTTTTAACTTAATAAGACAATTGGCAAAGAGTGCATTTTTAAGTCACAGTGGTGCATCTAATGGAGTTCTATTTAAGAATAACAACCATTGAGGAGCCTTTATTTTCCAATATGGCACTCGATTGAGAACGACTCTTTGGTTGGCTAATCTTCCGGGATGTATTTGGCCTTTTAATAACAGACCATTGTAACCGTTCTTCTTGACGAATATAAATAAGGTATCTTATAAATAAATTAATAAACAAAAATAATTTTTCTAACATCACATCATAAATTAAATCATTTTTTTAGTAAAATTTGTCACATCAGCAAAGTTACCTACTAAACCAATTCGTTGCATTTCAAACTAAAATCGAAAATTTTGAAGTTAAATCATAAAAAATTCTATGAATTGATGTTTAATTTATTGAAAAAATAAAAGACTACGTTGATTAAACTAAAATCGAAGATTTTGAAGTTAAATCATAAAAAAATCTATGAATTGATGTTTAATTTATTGAAAAAATAAAAGACTACGTTGATTTTTATATGATTTGGTCTATATCTTTCACCAAACTAACCGAAAACAAACACACATAACTAACTAAATAAAATAATAGCTATAAATTTTATCATAAAAAAACATAGATACATACAAAATACTTGTATAGTTCTTTTTATTAATGTTAACCAGTTATTCAAAACAATTTAAATTCACTACAAAATCACTTCCTATATACTCTCGGCTAGTGTAAAACAAAGTAATTAACACAACCTAAATATTACTAAATTCTAACTTATAAAAGAAGAAGAACGAAGTAAACATATTAGGGTTTCGTGTGAAGAAATAACAAAGAAAACAAGGATCTAGATACGAAGGTTGTAGGAGGTGAAATAAAAAAAAATGTTCTAACCCTAATTCGCTTATAATAGCCTTTATATATTAGTTTTACTAGCTGATATCGGTTCTTCTAGCACCCATTATTAATTACATTAACTAAAATTAATACCTATATATATATATATATATATATATATATATATATATATATATATATATATATATATATATATATATATATATATATATAGATAGATAGATAGATAGATAGATAGATAGATAGATAGATAGAGAGAAAGAGAAAGAAAAAAAAAACAAGCTCAATGGAGAACTATATTTGAGAGAGTGACCCAATAATAGTTTTAAGGGAAAATGACTTAGGAGGGTAACTATCTTTTATCCGTGTTCACATATTGGCAACTTCTTATTTTTTGTATATAGGAAAGCAACTAACTTGTTTTAACTATGTAACATCCTAGAAATCATGACCAAAAATTTCGTTTTTAATTTAGTACTAAAACCATAATTGTCAAACCATTAATTTAATACTCCGGCATCAGGCCCCGCCCGACATTAGGCCCCGCCTGGCATCGAGCCCCGCTCGGTATACATATCTGTCTCTCTTAGGCCCCATCTGTCTCCGAACCCTGCCCGCTAAACACATACAATAATATAACATGCTAACACATAAAGAAACATACTCTACTGTATCCCTATCATAAGAAACATAATCTGCTAATAATGAGATACAGAACTTCGTCCGTACTCAGCTAGTTCCAGCCAGGGCTTCAGCAGTGCAAGGTGAGTCTCCTCACTGTGTGAATGGGTCTAAGGTCACAATGTCAGCCCATGTAGTCTATGAGTAGGAAGACCCGGGGGTTTGCCCTAGACATTGTATGCTAGTATGTTATTCCAGACCAAGGTCCGATGTCGGGCGGGTGCCCGAAGAATGTTTGCATGTTAGATTATACTTGTTGTCTGTGTGATACTTGTATGTGTCTGGTAAGGAGGTGACTGTGGGCGAGGTTTCGTATCTCATCACTAGCTAAGTACGGACGATGTTATGTATCTCATTATTAGCAGAGTATGTTTCTTAGGACAGGGATACAGTAGAGTATGTTTCTTTATGTGTTAGCATGTTATATTATTGTATGTGTTTAGCAGGCGGGGCCCGGAGACAAACGAGGCCTAAGAGAGACAGATATGTATACCGAGCGGGGCTCGATGTCAGGCGGGGCCTAATGTCGAGCGGGGCCCGATGCCGGAGTATTAAATTAATGGTTTGACAATTATGGTTTTAGTATTAAATTAAAAACGAAATTTTTGGTCATGATTTCTGGGATGTTACACAGTTAAAACAAGTTAGTTGCTTTTTTATGTACAAAAAATAAGAAGTTGCCAATATGTGAACACGGATAAGAGGTAGTTACCCTCCTAAGTCATTTTCCCTTTGAATTACCGGTTAAAACAGGTATTAGCCGGTAATATTTGTGTAATTTAAACAGTTAAAACAAGTTAGTTGCTTTATTATGTATAAAAAAGAAGAAGTTGTCAATATGTGAACACGGATAAGAGGTAGTTACCATCTTAAGTCATTTTCCCTAGTTTTAACTACACATCATTTTTTACATGTGCATATGAATATGCATATCTTAGAGATTTACATAAAAAATTATACTTACATATGCATATTTTTTGTAAAATGTGTATATACATAAAAAATATGAATATCTTTTTTGAAAAAATCGTATTTTAAATTTTATTTTTGAAATATATTACAGTTTAATCTCAATAATTTTTTCAATTCAGCTAAAGTTTTTTAAATATTTTGAAATTAATCGTTAAAAAATAAAATTCAAGAAAATGTAATTTGATGCATGTATTTTTGCAACTGCAAATTTAAAAAGAAATATGCATATGCATATATCCCCGAATACCTGAAATAGAGATGATCATAGAAAATGTGAAATATTTGATAGGATCCGTTTCGGGAACGTAGAATGTAAGAGAAACCTCTTTGGCACATATCACAATATTTGATAGAGATGATCATAGAAAATGTGAAATATTTGATAGGATCCGTTTCGGGAACGTAGAATGTAAGAGAAACCTCTCTGGCACGTATCACAATATTGTCCGCTTTGGGCCACTCGGCACGAGGACTTCCCAGGGGGTCACCCATCCCGGTACTACTCCCGCCCGAGCACGCTTAACTGCAGAGTTCTTATGGGATCTGCTGCCCTCACGGCTTTAAAACGCGTTGTGACAAGGAAGGTATCCACACCCTTATAAGGAGTGTTTAGTTCTCCTTCCAAGCCGATGTGGGATCAGGTCTAACGCACCTTTAAAGTGGGTTAGATCTGATCCCACATCGGCTGGAAAGGAGAACTAAGCATTCCTTATAAGGGGTGTGGATACCTTCCCTATCACAACGCGTTTTAAAGCCGTGAGGGCAGCAGATCCCATAAGAACTCTGCAGTTAAGCGTGCTCGGGCGGAAGTAGTACCAGGATGGGTGACCCCCTGGGAAGTCCTCGTGCCGAGTGGCCCAAAGCGGACAATATTGTGATACGTGCCAGAGGGGGATGTTACAAATGGTATCAGAGCCAGGGCACGGGTCGATGTGTTCGACGGGGACGTCGAACCCTATAATGGGGGGTGAAAGTGGGTTAGATCTGATCCCACATCGACTGGAAAGGAGAACTAAGCATTCCTTATAAGGGGTGTGGATGGGTGACCCCCTGGGAAGTCCTCGTGCCGAGTGGCCCAAAGCGGACAATATTGTGATACGTGCCAGAGGGGGATGTTACAGCCCAGAACCGAGAGGTCTCGCAGGTAGGCCAAATTCACCCGTGTTTTTGACTAGTTTTGCATTTTAAGTCCGTTTTTAATTATTTTAATGCGGGATTTTCACCCAAAATCATATTTTGACATATAAAACCCCTTATTTCATAATTAATCATGTTTTTAGTGTAAATCTTATCCAAGAGTGGGTGAAGTACTTGAGGTGGAGTGTTGACTTCATTTTAGTTTATGACACAAGCAACCACCCACACCCACTCCATGACCAGCCCACACCCCCCACCATACCTGGTCATTCATCATCCTTTTCCCATCATTTCCCAACCCCAATTTTTGTCTAAGGCTAAAATCTATCCTCTCTCCTAACACTCTCTCATTTTCTCATTCTTCCACCAAAGATCAAACACATTTTGTCTCTCAATTCTCTCACTAAAATTCGAGATTCAAGGGCCTTCTTCCAAGTTTTTCTTCCACTTTTGGTAAGTATATTCATCCCCTATATAATTATTACACTTCCTTCTACTCTAATCATGGTTTTCTTACACAAACTCCATCATATTTGTGTTAGATTTTTGAAATCTTCAAGGCATCTTCTAAGTGTTCTTGAGTAGAACACTTCTTTTCTTCAACATTCACCCACTAATAGCACATAAGTTGAGTTCATACCCCTATCTTTTCATGTTTTTCTTAAGTTTTAAGGGGGGAATACAAGTTAAAACACCAAGAACACAACGAAACTCATCCAACAGCTTTCATCAGAAAAGTTTAACTCCATTCACAGACTATTTTGGTCAACTTAAACATTGTAGTTTTAAAAACTGTATTAGGTGCAAATATTTCAGGTTTATACCTTTAAAATGACTACTTGCACATATCCATACGAATTTTCTACAATTTATGGTGATTTTTACAAAACTGTCTATCATTTCATAAATGAATTCGGACCAGTCTGTGAATATGAACATTTTAACACAAGTTAAAGACTTCCAAAAATCATAATAAAAATTATGAATAAACTAGACACATTTTATGAACTCTCAGAATTTACGGATTCAGTTTTTGACTTTTTAAGATTTTTGTATGATTTTTCTAATACAGTGTAGAACGGTTAAAAACTAGTTAACAGCTTATAACTTTCATAACATTTTGTATTATGTTGAGCAAAGTGTATAACAATAAGTTCTAAATATTGAATGTATTTTCTTGTTAGTTTATCATCATAAACTGAAATTTAGTCATTCACGATAAGGATTCTTCATTCATTCGAACACATATAATAAGCTATAATAAGCATAGTTTATGGATTTTTACTACATGAGAAAGGTTTTACTCTCAAAACAAATGGGTTTTTCATATACTACATAATAGTAATAGTTTATGGACTCATAGCATTAATGTAATGGGATATATACAGTAAAGTCCCAATATTTTCATCGATTTGACAAGAAAGTCCTAAACTTTATTTTTTTGACAGTAAAGTCCAAATTACCGGCAGTTTTTGACACTTTTACCCTTTTTCCCCGGTTAGCCGGTAATTAGGACTTTTTTGTCAACCAAATAAAGTTTAGCACTTTCTTGTCAAATCGTCAATTAGGACTTTACTGTCAAAAAAAATAAACTTTAGGACTTTACTGTCAAAAAAATAAACTTTAGGACTTTTTTGTCAAATCGTTCAAAATATTGGGACTTTAGTAAATATATAATTTTTTTTGTTAGAAATTTAATGGTATGATACTCTTTAAGCATAAGAGTTATTGAAACATTCTCTAATCAGCTAGATCCTATTGAAATCATTTACGTTTGCTTCTTGTTAAATCATTTTTTTAATCTCAACAAACCGACATTGAAAAAAATTGAGATAATCAAGAAAGAAAGAAAGAACCAGGGTTGTGTTGGCTTTATGCAGTCTCAAAAATGGAGAAATAAGAAACCGAAAAAAACGAAATTGCCCTTCTTTCCCTTCTCCACATTCACACCTTTTTGACTAGGCATATGTTGTTTGTGTTTGTATAAAGCTAGGGCAATTTCGTTTTTTTAGGTTTCTAATTTCTCCATTTTTGAGACTGCAAAAAGCCAACACAACCCTGGTTCTTTCTTTCTTTCTTGATTATCTCAATTTTTTTCAATGTCGGTTTGTTGAGATTAAAAAAACGATTTAACAAGAAGCAAACGTAAAGGATTTCAATAGGATCTAGCTGGTTAGAGAATGTTTCAATAACTCTTATGCTTAAAGAGTATCATACCATTAAATTTCTAACAAAAAAATATATATATTCACTAAAGTCCCAATATTTTGAACAATTTGACAAAAAAAGTCCTAAAGTTTATTTTTTTGACAGTAAAGTCCTAATTGACGATTTGATAAGAAAGTCCTAAACTTTATTTTGTTGACAAAAAAAGTCCTAATTACCGTCTAACCGGGGAAAAAGGGTAAAAGTGTCAAAAATTGCCAGTAATTTGGACTTTACTGTCAAAAAAATAAAGTTTAGGACTTTCTTGTCAAATCGATGAAAATATTGGCACTTTACTGTATATATCCCTAATGTATTTTCATAAAAGGTGTTCTTTTACATTACAAACGTTTTGGATAAAGTATAATACGTATAGTTTATGTATCATTTACATTTCAAACTTATTTACCAAAGGTTTTCAGTTCAGTTCATGTAAATCTGTTAATGAATAAATTTGTGAGACATTCGCTTCGTGTTACCTTCATGGTAACAAAGTTGCAACATTCATAAATTTCACTCCAGATTCAAACTTTTTAAGTCATAAATAAAAGTTAAATAGTATTGTTTACAAAATGTTTTTAAATCAATATCCATCAGAGTGTCCCAAAAACCATAACATAAGGATGAGGAGCGGTACGGTCACACCTTCGCCTTTCCATGGACTCCTGAAGTACCTGAAACAATAAACTGAAAACTGTAAGCCCGAGGCTTAGTGAGCTACCCCCAAGATACCAATACCACACTGACAAAACCATATCAGTAATAATCAATCAATCATCATGCATACTGGGCCATCGGCCTGACTGGACCGCCCTACCGGGCCTACAGTCTGTCTGAATCTATCCCGAGCCTTCGGCACGACTGGTCCGCCTCGTGGGCCTGCAGTCTCCTCGGACCGTTCATAGGGTATGTTGGCCTACAGCACAAAGCAAGACCGCCTCAACCCAACAAACAAGCAAATAACCATGTTCGCATAACTATCATATATTGGCATATACAAACATCAAACATATCCGACACACGGATCATCAAGTATAGAATCCTCTCGTAAATAGAGTACCGACCTAGCAGGTCACTAACATACCAATCCTTACGGATCATAAAGGCATAACATACGATCTATCCTAATTCCGATCTAACAGATCAAATCCATATGTAGCATACCATAACAACCGGTCTAACCGATCTCTAGCATAGCAACCATCCTAATCCAGGATGAAATCTAACATAGCAACCATCCTAACCCAGGATGAAATCTAGCATAGTAATGACATAGCAACCATCCTAAACCAGGATGTAAACCATAAAGGGTCGGCCTTGGTGTCGTAGACCCTATCGATATAGTGAGGATAACTCACCTCGCAGATGTCGACTCGGAAGATAAACTCCAACTCTCGGATCACTTGACACAGGCTCCGCCACCTATGACCATAATACAAAATACTCATAAGTCCTCAACCTTATAAGGTACTCCATAACTCACCGGTCAACCCCTGGTCAAAGTCAAAGTCAAAGTCCTCAGTCAAGGTCAACAGTCCATGTTGACCCCAACTCGCCGAGTCCCTCGAAGCACAATCCAACTCGCCGAGTCATCTAGGTGACTCGTCGTGTTCCTTTGAATCTCGATCAATCCTTAAGGCCACTCATCGAGTTCCCTCCTTGCGACTCGACGGATATACATGCGAACATGTTCTTGGTTAAAACTCATCCGACTCGTCGAGTTGTTCTTCAACTCGCCAGGTCCCTTGACAATCTTCATCGGACTCACCGATTTGTTCTTCAACTCGTCGAGTTCAGTGGCCATCTTCATGCGACCCGCCAAGTCGACCTTGCGACTCGCCGAGTCCATTCAGATCTCTTCCCATACAGGTCCATTTTGAGCCATGCAGCGGCTCCAAATCACAGATCCAAGCTTCTAGGGCATGCTTATCACATAAAGTTGCAAACTTTACGTACATGCATGGCTATAAAGGCTCTAAATGTCTATTTTAAGTTCTTAATGAAGCTTCAAGTCTAAGAGGGACCTCAATCACAACCAATACAGCAACTTTATGATTCTAGCATCCAAGGAGGGTCCATATCTGAAGTTACAACCTCAGATCTAGCCCATAGCTCATCCTTTCAGCTTAATACTTCACCAAAAACCCTAAAACTCAACAATGGAAGAGACTCACAAGAAGAAAGGCGATTTAGTTACCTCCAGAAGATGATGACTGAGATAAGAGCTGATTTCCACACTCCACTTGCTCCAAAACCCTCCTCCTCTAAGCCTTCTCTCTCCAAAATCCTCTTTTCAAGCTTCAATCACACAATGGCACACACACGTGTATTAGGGTTTTAAGGGCTCTCAAAGACTGCAAGGAGGCCAAAGGAGGCTGAGGCTCCTTTAAATAGGGGTGCAAACCCTAGGATTTAGGGTTTCATTTTCCAGCTCCTATTCGCCGAGTCCCAAAGTGATCTCGTCGAGTAGGTCACTTAACACGCGGTCCCTCCCCGCTACTACTCGACGAGTAGGTCGACCAACTCGTCGAGTAGGGCTTCATCCAATAATTCTTATGTAATTAATACCTGAGATTAGGGGCTTTACAAAAGTCAAAAGTCCTATAAATTGTAACCAGAGTCTCTTGTAGGGAGAGTGTGATAGTTGGGTATAGATCTATATTGGGTCTGACAAGCCCGCACCTGAGCTACATGCAACAGCTAGTCCGGCAAGTCTAAGGCGACAAGTGTCATTTAACTTGCGACCCCTAAAGAACGTTGTATTACGAGGCCGTATGAGTCTTAGCATGGTTATAATAGCTCTATGTGGTATTAACAAATCATAAGATTTACGGGTTCTACTTTTAAATTAGCGAGTTATGTCGATTTAACTCACAGGAAATTACTTTAAGTATGGAAAAATACTTGTACACTTTCGGTCTTAGGATTAAAGACAACACATAACACATAAAGTTTACGGGATTTTTCTCAAATCAAAAAGGGTTTTATGTCGATTTAAAATCACTTTTATATCTTTAAGTATGGGAAAATACTTGTTTATTATCGGTCCTGGGATTTAGGACTACCTAACTTTTATAAGGAAAATATTGGATTTTATTTGGAACATATTTCTATTAAAACTACATAAAGCTAGAATTGTTAGACTTCAGCTATAATCGCTAAGTGTATATGCTAGGGTTATATAAGAATCTAGTCACAATCGACTTAGAATTTGTGGGCCCACCTCATCTCCTGTTCCTTGTTTGGTTGTGAACCTAGGGTAGACCCATTATATTCAACGGTTTATTTAACTTAAATTTTATATAACTTACATAAGTTGGGCGATTATAGAAGGAATCTATGGGTCTTCCTAGGGTACATTATCGCATAACATAGAAGCATTCATTTCACACTTAACAAAGAAAATATTGGGTTTTCTGGAAACATACTTTGTCGCTTTTACAAAGAAAACGGTTTCTTTCTCAAACAAAACTCTTATGAACTCACCAACTTAATTGTTGACACTTTTTCAAAACTACTTGTATTCTCAGGAAATCAGTGAAACAAGAAAACCAACAGCATTTTGAGGATGGGACGTTAAATCGTCAAATAGTTCATTTTGTCATCATAATGTAATTGATTTTGAAACATGTAAACTTACTATGACGTAACTTTTTCAATTATATTTATGATGGTTGTATTTACTTTGAGCACTATTATACTCGTTGTTGTGATACTATACATGAAGTCCTCCACCTCCGGACATTTCCGCTATCCTTGGTTTGGGAGTGTGAACCCAAGATATAGAGGCTTGCTAATGAATTGTCAGCGGACCTTGGTCCAACGGTAAAAATGGCAAATACTTTGAAGACATCCGTCAGAGCAGCCAAGAATGTGGAGACCCAACTTCGTGAGAAGGCTCTGTAGAGGACGGAGGTAGGAGAGAAAAGGAAGTTTGATGGATCTTCAAGGTCCAAAAAGAAGAGAATATTTTAAAAATATGGATCCAAAAAGTTTGGAGGAGAAGCAAAATAGTGTGAGAAGTGCAAGAAGAAGTACTTTGGGAAATGTGGCAAGGACTTGACTTGTTTCAAGTGTGGGAGAACTGGTCATTATGACAATGAGTGTATATCCAACAAGAAGGTGTGTTAAGGATGTAATGAAGAAGGGCATACTCCTAAGTACTGCCCGAAAAAGAAGGAGACTGCAAAGCCTAATGTGTCGCCTAGGCCAAAGGCGAGAGCATTCCAGATGACTCTGGAAGCAGCATAGGAGGAAGCAGATGTCACTTCAGGTACCTTTTTTGTAAATGGTTGGATGCCAATATATTGTTTGATTATGGATCTAATTACTCCTTTATATCAAATAAATTTGGTAGAAGACTAGCATTACCTGTAGATAAACTAGACAGTGCTTTATAATAGAAGTTGCTAGTGGCAAATTTGTACCTATTAGCGATTTAAAAACATCATCGTCGAATTGAATGGGAATAAATTCCACGAGAAATTCTTGCCGACTGAATTGAACGGTTTCGACATAGTATTAGGAATGGATTGTCTTAGTGTGATCAATGTCGAGATATTATGTAGGAAGAAGATGGTGAGAGTAAACCCACCAGGAAAGGAATCGTTTATGGTGTACAGGGACAAATGTAGAGTAAATTATGGAATCATCTCCCCAATGAAATCCAGAAAGTATTTGTTCAAAGGATGTACATCATACATGGCATTTGTGATCGACGCAAATGATAAGAAGAAGGAGATGTAAAGAATATCGGTGGTGTGTGACTATCCAGAAGCCTTTCCCGAAGATCTTCTTGGATTTCCCCCTGATAGACAAGTAGAGTTTCAAATAGACTTGTTGCCAAAAACGACGCCAATAGCGAAAGAACCATACCAATTAGCATCGATAGAGATGGAGGAGCTTATGATTTAACTTTATGAGTTGTTGGATAAAGGTTTCATTAGACCTAGTTCTTCACCTTGGGGAGCTCCGGTTTATTCGAGAAGAAGAAGGATGGGAGCATGAGGATGTGTATAGACTATAGAGAGCTTAACAAAGAAACATTAAAGAGCAAGTATCCATTGCCAAGGATTAACAACATGTTCGATCAGCTACAAGGTACGAGCTAATCAAAGATCGATCTTAGGTCAGGATATCATCAGCTGAAGGTGAGAGAGCAAGATATTGAGAAGACCGCATTTAGAACAAGATATGGAAACTATGAGTTTTTGGCTATCCGTTCGGACTAACCAATGCTACATCACCATTTATGGATTTGATGAGCATGGTTTGTAAACCATTCCTCGATAAATCTATAATAATGATCATAGATAACATTCTGATTTACTCAAAGAGCCAACAGGAGCATGGCAAGCACTTACGAGAAGTATTAGAAGTTTTGAAAAAGGAGAAGTTGTATGGAAAATTCTCCAAATGTGATTTTTAGATTCGGGAAATCTAATTATTGGTTCATGTGGTTAACCAAGAAGGAATAATGGTTGACCCAACAAAGATTGAAGATGTGATGAAATGGGAATGACCAAAAAGTCCCACTGATAATTATAGCTTTCTAGGATTGCTTGGATATTATAGAAGGTTTATCCAAGGTTTTTCTTCGATGGCTGCTCCATTAACAACCTTGAACCATAAAGAAGCTACATATATATGGAGTGAGAAACATGAAGAAGCATTCAATAAATTAAAGAAGAATTTGTGTGAAGAACCGATTCTTTCTTTACCTGACGGAGTGGAAGACTTTGCAGTTTATAGTGATGTGTCTGGAGTTGGGTTAGGGTGTATTCTGACCCAGAGAAATAAAGTGATAGCATATGCATCTCGACAAATGAAAGATCACAAGAAGAACTACCCCACTCATGATCTAGAGTTGGTAGCAGTAGGATTCACATTAAAGATATGGAGGCGTTATCTTTATGGCATAAAGTGCAAACTCTTCACTGATCATAACAGTCTACGATATCTTCTTGATCAAACGGAATTGAATATGAGACAACAACGCTGGCTAGAATTACTCAAGGATTATGACTGCGAGCTACTTGACCACCCTGGTAAAGCCAATGTCTTAGCAGATGCTTTGAGTAGAAAGATAAACTTGGAAAGGAAGAAGCCAAGGGAGTTGACAATTGAGATTGTCTCAACAATTATAGAGAGTATTAAGAAATCTCAAGAGGAAACTTATGTAAGGAGATAACCGAAAAGAAGAACGTTTAGGAAATACGTTAGGATTCGGTATGAACGGTCAGGGGCTGAAGGAATTCCAAAATAAGATTTAGGTACCTAACATGGGAAGAATGAGATATCTTCTCATAGAAGGAGCTCACAAGATGGGAACCAAGCTTACAAGCTGCAATTTCCAAAAGAACTGGACGATATTCATAACACTTTCCATATGTTTTATTTGAGGAAGTTCACGAGAGAAGTTCCCGATATAATTCCACTTTCGGAGATGAGGATTGATGACACAAGAGGTTAATTGAAGATCCTGAATTGATTATTAACTGTAAGACGAAGAAGTTGCAACTCAAGATGGTTGATTGAGTGCTAGTCTAATGGAAACATTCAAATGGGCCGAACCTCACCTCAGAGATAGAGGACTACATGATGATTCGTTATTCACATCTGTTTGCCGAAGCATGATTCCGAGGATGGAATCATCCTAAGGGGGAGGGGGAATTGTAACGCTTGTGTTTCCTGATAGGCATTAATAAGATAATGTAATGGGTAGGGTCAACAATTGTAACCTATTTGATGTAATAAAAGAGAATTATTCGAGCATTATTTGATTTATGTGTAATTATGTGCAGTATACGTGCTTATAACGACATAATAAAATAGGAATAAAATACACGTCTAAAATAGAATAATAATTAGACCTAATCTCATTGAAGAAAGTTTAAGTAGTTGTTACAAGGATTCGAGAGATATAAGGAATGTTGGAATAGTGTCTAAGGCTGCAACTATATTAGGCAAGTATTTGACCCGATTGTGCATGGTCCTTTTGGGTTGCCTTCACCATAGCAACTTGACAGGATGATTTATTACGAGAGAATAAATATTATTAATATATTATGAGAATAATATAAGGAATAATAATATTGTTATTTGATTAATATAAGTCATAAATTAATTAGTATTAATTTGGTGACTTAAAGATATTAATTAAATAAGAGGGTATAAACTGTCAATTGTTTGATAGTTACACTTTAGACTGTAAATCCTTAAGGGATAGAGATTGGACGGATTTTAGAGCTTGGGATAGCTCAAAATCGTCCAAGGCTTATCTATGGTAAGGATTTGGATTGCTTTAAGGAAAGATTATCCAACTAGGGTTTAAGGTGAAACCCTTAAGGAGTCTACAAGTATAAATAGATCCTATGGCTAAGGGAAATCGGCATCTCATCAAGAATAGAGGACCCCTGGATGATTTCCTCCTACCCTCTCTCTCTCAAATCATCTTCTTTGCTATTTGGTGTTTGTAAGCCATTAGAGGAGTGACAATTATGACTCTAGAGCTCCAAGACAACAAGATCAAAACAAGAGATTCAAAGGTAAACTTCTAGATCTGATTTTGTATTGTTTTATACTTAATTAGTTATTAGAAGTCTTGGATTCAAATCATGTTTAATTAGAAAGCCTAGATCCAAGCATTAGGGTTTTGCATGCGCACATAGGAAAGTTCTTATGGCTAAAACCCATCAGTGGTATCAGAGCCTAGATTGGTATCTATTAAATTGTTGCTTGTTTGTTTGAAACTTGTTTGCAAAATTTGAATTTTGTGTTTCTGTGTCATGAACTCGATGAGTCCCATGGTGGACTCGACGAGTTGGCCTGACTCGACGAGTCCAAGCGTCAGGAAAGACCAGATTCGGGATTTTTTGATAATTATCTTATGGAAACTTACCTTTATCATATTAGATCAACCATAATCTGATTTTTTGATATATATGACTATAATCTTGATCTAATTAAAGATATTTATCAACAAATAAAATATTTAATTTCCTTATATGATAATTAATTAATTATTTTGATTAATTTGGTAATTATCTTGCAAGAAATCATTAAATAAATCAAATATGGATAATTATGGAATTAATTGTTAATTAAAATGTATAAATGTTTAAAACTTGTCCTCAAGTTTTGAAATTTATGTTTTGTGATTAAAAGTTTTAATTTAGACAATTTAAATTTCAAACCCTAGTTTTTTTTAAAGGTTTAAAATACAACCCAATACTAATATAATATCACAAGATTAATATATATATATATATATATATATATATATATATATATATATATATATATATATATAACTTAAATGCTAGTCTTACCGTTTGTAGGCCTCATTCACGAAGCCGATCTATAAGGTGGGTATAAGGTTGCGGCCTATAAAATGGCGCTTAATGGGTGTACACTCACACCCACCGCTTGCTTGATCGGTGGAGGGTCGTTAGCCGAACGGGTAGGATAGGGCAACCTCATCCTCTCATTAAAAGTATAATAAGAAATATAAAGTAACTACACATTTTTTTTTTAAATTTCCCAATCTTCGTTACTTTAGGAAAAGTGAATTGATGCAGTCCCATGAAATTACACTTTGCACCCTTGCTAAGACGTTAGTGGAGCGTGTGTGGTTTACCGGCACACTAATGGGTTCTAAGCAAAGGTGGAAAATGGTGATTCATTGTTTATCATAGTTCGATGGAGCGTTTGTGGTTTACCGGCACATCGAATAGGTGATCGTTACAATGAAGGCACCATGTGAATTTGCATGGTAATTCACACCCGCTTTGTGATCCTCGGTATCCCACTCACAAACAAGAGGGGCATATCGAGATTTAAACATGTCATTGAATAGTTTCAATGAATCTCATCCGAAATGGCTAGAAACATCATTTCATTTCATGGTTTGTTTAGACAAGGTTTTAGATTTTCTTTTAATAATGAGAATGGTTCTATTTTAGCTTATCTAAATGGTGTCTTTTATTTTGAAGCTATACCATGTAATGGAATATATGAAACTGTTATAATTGTTGATAACTTAGGAAATGATGTTTTGAACATAGATTCTTCCAATAGTATGGATAGAGCATCCTTGTGGCATTGTCGTCTTGGACATGTCAACAAGAAACGCATAGCCCAACTCCAAAAGGATGGAGTGTTGGAGTCATTCGACCTTAGGGAAGATGACACGTGCGAGTCTTGTTTACTTGGAAAGATAACTAAGTCACCCTTCACAAGTACGTGTGAAAGGGGTGAGGGTCTATTGGACCTAATACATACCGATGTATGTGGACCGTTTAGATCAACCACGAAGGATGGGAACCACTTCTACGTAACTTTTACCGATGACTATAGTAGATATGGGTATATCTATTTGATCAAGCAAAAGTCAGAAACTTTTGAAAAGTTCAAAGAGTTCAAGAATGAAGTGGAGAATCAATTGGGCAGGAAAATCAAGATGCTTCGATCCGATCGAGGAGGAGAGTACCTAAGTCTTGAATTCCACGATTATCTTAAGGAGTGTGGAATAGTTTCACAATTGACGCCACCTAGGACACCACAATTGAATGGTGTGGCAGAAAGGCGTAATCGAACCTTATTGGATATGGTTCGCTCTATGATGAGTCGTACTTCACTACCGATCTCTTTTTGGGGGTATGCTTTAGAGACTGTCGCCCATATCCTTAACCAAGTCCCTACTAAGAAGGTTACCAAAACACCTCACGAGATGTGGACAGGGAAAGCTCCCTCGTTAGCACATATCAAGGTTTGGGGTTGCGAGGCTTTCGTAAGACGAGATACTCACGACAAGCTCGAACTTCGTAGTGAGCGATGTATTTTCATCGGCTACCCGCAGAAATCCTTTGGATATCTCTTCTATAGACCGAAGGACAATGTTGTCTTCGTTGCGAGGAGAGGAGTTTTCCGAGAGCGAGAACTCATAAGCCAAGGAGACAGTGGGAGGCAAATCGAGCTTGAAGAGATTCAAGAGTCGATAGATGAAGGAACCTCTACCGCTGGCACTCAACCCGAGGAGGAAACTCCGGTTGAACCGATTGACGAGTCCTTACCTCTTAGACGATCCAATAGAGTTAGGGTTCAACCCCAGTTTTATGGTTTTCATATTACTACCGAAGGGGATACGTATATTAGTGATGGTACACTAATAAATTTTGATGAACCTAATAGCTATAAGGAAGCCATGGCAGGCCCGGAGTCTGTGAAATGGAAAGAGGCAATGGATAGCGATATCCAATCCATGTATGATAACCATGTTTGGAATTTGGTTGATAATGTGCCCGGACGTAAGACCGTTGGGTGCAAATGGATCTTCAAAAAGAAGACCGACGTGGATGGAAACGTACACACATATAAAGTGCGATTGGTCGCGAAGGGCTTTACTCAAACTCCCGGAGTTGACTATGATGAGACCTTCTCACCAGTTGCGAAGATAAAATCTATTAGAGTGATGCTAGCGATTGCCGCATTTCATGATTATGAGATTTGGCAAATGGATGTCAAGACCGCCTTCCTTAACGGAAAGTTAGCTGAGGATGTTTACATGGCTCAGCCAGAGGGGTTTGTGGACCCGAAGCATCCAAATAGAGTGTGTAAGTTTGAGAAGTCCATTTATGGACTTAAGCAAGCATCTCGCAGATGGAATCTTTGCTTCGATGAGAAAGTCAAAGAGTTTGGATTTATACGAAGCGAAGATGAATCATGTGTATATGTCAAAGCCAGTGGGAGTATAGTAAACTTCCTCGTTCTATATGTCGATGACATATTGCTCATAGGAAACGACGTCCCGACTCTGCAGGAGGTTAAGTCCTGGCTCGGGAAGTGCTTCGCTATGAAGGACCTCGGAGAGGCTTCTTACATTTTGGGAATAAGGATAGTGAGAGAAAGAAGTAAGAGACTAATAGGACTTAGTCAGAACACTTACTTAGAGAAGGTACTAAAACGTTTTAGTATGGGAAACTCGAAGAAGGGAGAATTACCGATACAAAGTAATGCCAAGTTGAGTAAGACTCAAAGTCCGAGTACCGAAGCTGAAATAGCATAAATGAGTCGGGTACCATACGCTTTCGCAGTTGGCTCAATCATGTACGCTATGACTTGTACTCGCCCTGATGTAGCCTTTGCTTTGAGCATGGTTAGTAGATATCAAGGGAACCCTGGCAGAGCCCATTGGATTGCGGTGAAGAATATCCTTAAGTACCTTCGGAGGACGAAGGAATGGTTCTTAGTCCTCGGAGGGAGTGATGACTTGAAGGTGCGCGGGTATAGTGACGCCAACTTTCAGACCGACAGGGACAACTACCATTCGCAGTCAGGCTGGGTCTTTACCCTGAATGGAGGAGCAGTGACTTGGAAAAGTTCCAAACAGGAAACCGTAGTTGATTCAACGTGTGAATCAGAGTACATTGCAGCGAGCGAAGCGTCGAAGGAGGCAATATGGCTGAAGAACTTCATCGGTGATCTTGGAGTTGTACCCGCCATAAAGGAACCCATGGAGATTTTCTGTGATAATGAAGGAGCGGTTGCCTTGACCAAGGAACCGAGGGATCATGGTAGATCTAGACACATCGACAGAAAATACCACTTTATTAGACATCGTGTAGAAGAAGGACAACTCGTAGTGAAGAGGATATCATCAGAAGATAACCCAGCAGATCCGCTTACGAAGGGACTGAGTAGGGTTAAGCACTTGCAGCATGCTAGGAGTATTGGGCTGAAGGATGATATTAGCATAGATTAGATAGTAGTAGAAACGTGTAATAGATAAATGTAGTTAACATTTGATGATTAAATAAAGCAGTTTTATTTATGAGTAATTTTACTGTCTTATGTTAATTGTTTAACTATTGTTTCATTTTGCATGTTTTGACTTCCAGAATAATTGAATTTATTAAGAATAATCGAATTATTCAAATTGTCCACAATCGTTCATATGTTGGAAGTAGATATGGATGAAGATTGTCGTGAATTGGTGCGTAGATTTTCTAAATGGTATTAGACATGGCAAAAGATTGCTACGACGTTCATGAGTGCTTATGAACTGGTTTTGAGCATTGGAACAAACCCGCGCTTGCTGGAATCACCTTATGGAATGTGATATAAAAGGGTGATCGCAAGACGATAATATCATATAGTCTTAAAACCTAGATATATGGTTTGTTATTTGTTAATTGATTGTACATTGATAATGCGAAAACGCATCAGTAACTCGGTGTTATAAAACGCATTGTTGTGTATAGTTGATTAATGAATAAGTAAATGCATATAAGTCGAAGTTTATCTGTAACTTTTATCCTAAGTAGGTAAAAGCGATATCTCGGCCGCTCGATGATTTGATTTGACTTATGTGCCGGGCCCGGTCAGAACTGAATTGATGTGTTCGATTAAGTTCTATGTCAAATAAATCGGAGATCGAGAAACCTAAATGCTAGACTAATCATTCCATAGAATTGTCAGCATGATATCTAACAGAGGACTGTATGATCCCTTATCTATAGGACAAGATTGATTAGATCATAGTTTGACAGCGTCTTTGAGAGCTACGATTGCAAATCGAATTGTACTTGTGCATATAGTTGCTAGACTTATCCAAGTGGGAGACTGTTGGAATAGTGTCTAAGGCTGCAACTATATTAGGCAAGTATTTGACCCGATTGTGCATGGTCCTTTTGGGTTGCCTTCACCATAGCAACTTGACAGGATGATTTATTACGAGAGAATAAATATTATTAATATATTATGAGAATAATATAAGGAATAATAATATTGTTATTTGATTAATATAAGTCATAAATTAATTAGTATTAATTTGGTGACTTAAAGATATTAATTAAATAAGAGGGTATAAACTGTCAATTGTTTGATAGTTACACTTTAGACTGTAAATCCTTAAAGGATAGAGATTGGACGGATTTTAGAGCTTGGGATAGCTCAAAATCGTCCAAGGCTTATCTATGGTAAGGATTTGGATTGCTTTAAGGAAAGATTATCCAACTAGGGTTTAAGGTGAAACCCTTAAGGAGTCTACAAGTATAAATAGACCCTATGGCTAAGGGAAATCGGCATCTCATCAAGAATAGAGGACCCCTGGATGATTTCCTCCTACCCTCTCTCTCTCAAATCATCTTCTTTGCTATTTGGTGTTTGTAAGCCATTAGAGGAGTGACAATTATGACTCTAGAGCTCCAAGACAACAAGATCAAAACAAGAGATTCAAAGGTAAACTTCTAGATCTGATTTTGTATTGTTTTATACTTAATTAGTTATTAGAAGTCTTGGATTCAAAGCATGTTTAATTAGAAGGCCTAGATCCAAGCATTAGGGTTTTGCATGCGCACATAGGAAAGTTCTTATGGCTAAAACCCATCAAGGAACACTCCAATCTAACTTATAACGAATAAGTTATGAGCCTTTGAAGTTTCGCGATTACATCGGCACGACTCTACGTATCGTAAAAAGTAAATTTTTAACAATTTACTTTTTAGCCTAAGTGGTCTAAATGAAAGTCGTAGTAGTCGTGAAACCGAGAGCGTACATATAGAGAACGTCTGAATCTGACTTTATTAGAGAAAGTTATGATTTTTTTTAAGATTCAGTGTACCAGTATACATCTCAGAAATCAAATTTTAGATCGGTCGATTTTCAATCGAAACAATCTAAACGAGAGTTAAAGATCTCGTTAATAGGAGTTCAACAATATAAAGATAGTCGAAAATGGACATCGGATGACAAAGTTGTGAGTTTTTAACAGACTTTAACAGTCTAAGCCTGTTAAAATATAACTTTAATAATAAACTCCAAATTATCCGACGAAGTGTAAACGAAAGTTTTCGATCTCGTCGATAGCTACACGTCGATATAAAGAATGTCAAAACGGAGCTCGTATGGGATAGTTATGGATTTTACAAGATAACTATTTTTGTTAAACGAGGGTGCAACATGTGTCGCGATCTGTCACACCCCCTTCCTCCCCACGGTTTGTGACAATAGTCAAATTCGGGTCAAGTCTAAGCCGGACAAAGTCAACGAGTCAAACCGGTCAACTCAATTAAACCTTGTATAATAGGGTTTGTATTATGTAATTTCTGTATAACTCACTATCTTAATGAGAAAACATCACTTGGAAAGTTCGTGTGTTTAAATTTCTTTAACCTTAGTGCTAAACAATGAACAAGAACAATAAAACAATGTTGCATACTCATCGGGAGTGTGTAAGATCCTAAAACATGGCATAACGGGGTTTACGGACCTTGCATTGCGAAGCCGGACACTCACATTCGCCACACACGAAACCGCTCTCAATCGTTTTCACTCTATCTCTTCTTATCGAGAATCTCTCCCAAATCTCTCTAAGTATGTGAAATCTCTCCCAAATATCTCTTTGTATGAGAAATCTCTCCAAGAATGTCAAATCTCTCCCAAATCTCTCTAAGTATGTGAAATATCTCCCAAATCTCTCTAAGTATGTGAAATCTCTCCCAAATCTCTCTAAGTATGTGAAATCTCTCCCAAATATCTCTTTGTATGAGAAATCTCTCCAAGAATGTCAAATCTCTCCCAAATCTCTCTAAGTATGTGAAATCTCTCCCAAATATCTCTTTGTATGAGAAATCTCTCCAAGAATGTCAAATCTCTCCCAAATCTCTCTAAGTATGTGGAATCTCTCTCAAATCTCTCTCAAAATCTCTCTCAACTTTCTATAGTCACTCGGGGCATCCCGACCCTCGAATTTGGCGAAAAAAGCCCAAAAACGGAAGTCTAAGCGAAAAACGGACTTAAGGAGCCGAAACCCCTCTTAGGACCCGAAAGTCCTCTTAGGACCCGAAAGTCCCCTTAAGACCCGAACCCTTCTGAGTCGAAGGCTGCTGAACCGAACCTCACTCAAAGAACCGAACCCGAAGGCTCCTGGAACCGAACCTCGCATGCCTCACCCGAACCCGAACCTTCGGTCCATTTCGGGTCAAGGTTCCCTTGGTCTAGTTCGCTTCTGACTTGCTTCGGACCGAGCCTTCGGACTGACCCCTCGCCCTTCGCTTCCCGCTTCTGGTTCGCACCTTTCGCTTCCGACTCGGCACCAGCAAGGACCGAACCTCGGCCTAGGACCAAGAGGTCTCGCTGGGAATGCTTTTCTTCCCGGTTTTCGACTAAATTTGCGTTTTAGGCCCGTTTTTAATTGTTTTAACACGGGATTTTCACCCAAAACTTTATTTTAACATATAAGGACCCATAATTATTAAATTATCACGTTTTTAAAGATAAAACCTTATCCAAAAGAGTGGGTGAAGTACAAAGGTGGAGTGTTGACTTTCCTTTAAGTTATGACACAAGCAACCACTCCCATACCCACTCCATGTCACTATTCACCACCAGCCCATACCTTGTCACTTCCTTGTCCTTTTTACCTCTCTAACAAGTTATTCCCATGTTTTTTAGAGCTAGATATTTATCCTCTCTCCTCATTTTTCTTCCAATTACTCTCATTTCACCAAAGATCCAACTCCAACTTTTCCCTCAAACTTTTCTCTCCAATTCGAGATCCCAAGGTTGATCATCAAGTGTTCTTCCACTCTTGGTAAGTATAATTCATCCTCCTTGTGATTATTGCACTTCATTCTACTCAAATCATTGATTGCTTACACAAACTCCATAACTATGATGCTAGATTCTCGAAAATCTTTAAGGCATCTCCAAGTGTTCTTGAGTTAAACACTTCCCTTCTTCAATAATCATCTACTGAAATCACTTAAGGTGAGTTCATACCCCTACATTTTCATGTTTTCTCAAGTTTTTAGGGGGGGATACAAATTAAAACACCAAGAACATAACTAAATTTTTCTAACAGCTTTCATCAGAAAAGTTGGGCTCCATTCACGGACTGTTTTGGACAACTTAAACATTTTTGTTTTCAAAACTGTTTTAGGTGTAAGTAGTACCAGTTCTTAGCTTTAAAATGACTACTTGCACATATCCATACGATTTTTCTAAAATTTATGGTGATTTTTACAAAACTGTCTATCATTTCAAACACCAATCCGGACCAATTTGTGAATATGGACTTATTCACACACGTTAGAGATCACTAAAAATTATGGAAAAATTTATGAACAAACTAGACTCATTTTCCAAACTCTCAGAAGTTGCAGAACTTGATTTGGACATTTTATGATTTTTCTACAAATTTTCTAATAACAGTTACAGAAAATGTTATAATCAGAAAAGCACTAGCAATTTCATTTCACCTTGTAACATGTTGAGCAAGGTGTATATTATTATGTGTTGATGTGTTATTGCAATATATGACATTCTTGAGTTAGTATCTAGATATACACCATTTAACAAATGGATTTTTACTAGATAAAACATAGATTAAACAAAGTGTTATTATTGAAGTATACCCATTACACACAAACATTTTATTAAACTATGTTAAGTATAGTTTACGTCCTTTGCTATTACTACCCTTGTTTTGATAAACTATAATAGGTATAGTTTATGATACATTTCCAAATGCATACATTTCAGAAGGGTACATTTATACAAAAGGGAAACTTTCATTATGTTAAGTGTAAATTCGTTAATAACTTTGTGAGACATTCGCTTCGCATAAATCATAAGTCCTGTATTGTAACCAGAGTCTCCTGGAGGGAGAGCGTGATAGTTGTATATAGATCTATATTGGGCATGACAAACCCACAACAGAGCTGCTTGCAATAGCTAGACCGGCAGGTCTGTGGTGACAAATGTCATTTCAGTTCTACGACGCCCGAAGAACGTCGTTTTCAGGCCACCTAGGTCATAGTATGGTTATAATAACTCACAGAAAGTATTAACAAACTTAAGAATTTACGAGAATTTCATTAATATCATACGCGTTTATATTGAAATAAACTCACGTTATTTTCTGTAAATAAGGAAGATTACTCATACGTTTCAGTCTTTGGATACAAGACTACAGTATTCATTTTAAGGAAAATATCGGATTTTTCTGGAACAACTATACAATTACGAGACAAGCTTTTTCATAATTATATACAAAAACTTATGAATTCACCAACCATTGTGTTGACACTTTTTCAAACAATTTGTATTCTCAGGAAATCACTAAACAGGAAATCAAGTGGATTTTGAGGATGGGACGTTAAGGCGTCAAACGTTTCATGTTTTTTTTAACATATTGTAATTGATTTTGAAACATGTAATTCATACAATGATTTAACTCTTTCAATTATATATATATATATATATATATATATATATATATATATATATATATATATATATATATATATATATATATGTTGGTTGTGTTTACTTTCATCACTATTGCCATTGTTGTTATGATACTACACATGAAGTCCTCCACCCCCGGACGTTTCCGCCATCCTTGGTTTGGGGGTGTGACACGGTTTGTGACCAAATGCTAACACGTGGCACATTACGCCCATTTTAATTCTTGTACGTCAACATACTACCCCCTGGCATGACAATTTTCATTCATTTTCTTTACAACTCCTCATCTAAACCCTCCCAAGGTCCCAAGGTCCCAAGGCCTTGTTCTAGTACTTCCTAAGCGTTAGTAGTGAAGCTCCATAGTGTTAGAAATCCTCAAGACATAGAGCTTTTGGTTTTAAAGTTTTGTACGTGCAAAGTCTGGTTTTTCGCTAAACAATTTGTAGGTTGAGTTATGCTTACCGTGCTTTAAGTATAACTTATATTTATGTTTATAATCATTGAACTTATAAATAATATTTATCAGTGATCCAAGTCGTTATACTGATTGATCTACTTACATGGATGATGACAAGGCTATATTTAGTGAGGTGTTTAAAGTGGGATTTCCAAACAGTATACTTTGTATACCTAACGAGCCCTACCTCCGATATGATCTTACATGGTTGTCCCTTATCAGCTATAGATCAGTAGACTTTGAATTAATGATGAATCTAGACTAATAATTAGTCGTAAGAAATATTATACTAAGACTTAGTGATAATGATACTAGGTTGTGTCAAAGGAAAAAACCGTTGCTAGAAGCAAAGCGTTGTCCGAGTTTCGAGTCATCACTTTAACAAGTCAGTGTGTAGTTTCTTTCATCTTACACATAGATATGAAGTATTTAAGATAAATTACATGTTATATGTGTCTATTATATATGTTCCTGATATCTATTCTAGATGAACGATTTATACATGTTTTACTTGATTTAAATTGTATATGTATTTTATCCCTATAAATATATTGGGTAAAGATGGGTAGATAAAAGATGATATAGATGATGAGAGGCCTTGAATTCGAAGATGATTCATTCGTCTAGTGGAGTATAGATGACGACCACGGACTATTCTAGATAGTCGAATGGAACGTTGGCAGACTCACAATCTGTCGGTGTTTTTGAACTAAGTGTTCACTAGGTGTACTCCAACCCCCCTGGTTGCCTTATTCACATATATTTCTAAGGAATCCCCTAAGCATTATTGTCTATCTCAAAGATAATCCTTAAGGTACGTCCCTTGAATTAGATGTTTTAGAGACAGAAAGTAATGATAACGGGAATGGGTAATCGGGTTAAATGATTTGATGAAAATAAAGAATTTAATTATTGTGGGTTGAAAACCCTTTGTGCGCACCAAGATCCCAAGCCTGGACCACTCAATTTCTTGTATGATAGTGTAACACCCGTAGATCAGGGCTAGTCAATTTAGAGACGATAAGCGTCAAAAATGACTTTTTGATGAAATATTATTTAGAATGAGTAATCTTAACTAAGTTATAGTATATGTTACAAGGATTCCGTACATATAAAGAACGCTGAAATCCGAGTTATAACGAAGAAGTTATGACATGTCGAAGTTTCGCGATAGAACCGACACAACACAGCGCGACGTAAAAAGTGAATTTACGTTAGAGCGATATTTAGCCTTAGCGATCTAAACGAAATTCATAGAATATGTTAAACCCAGAGCATGCATAAAAAGAACGTCTAAATCTGACTTCGTATGAGGAAGTTATGATTTTTCTAAGTTTCGACTTAACGGTATGCAGCCCGAATACTCGATTTGAGATCGAGCAGTTTTTAGCTGAAACAATCTAAACGAGAATAGAAGATCTCGTTAATAGTAGTAAAACAATAAAAAGATAGGCAAAAACGGACGTCGGATGAAGAAGTTATGAATTTATAACGGAATTTTCCTGTCCCGGTCTACTAAAAATAAATAATAAAAATAAAGTCAAAATTAGCCGACGGAGTCTAAACGAAAGTTATAGAGCGTAGTCTCACCTACGTGGGGATATAAAGAATGTTGAAAACAGAGCTCGTATGAGGGAGATATGAATTTTTTAATTTTATTAAATAATTAAAATATTAAATTTAATTATAAATTTCCGATATTATCCAAAGGGGGGGAGTCATCGATCTTATCTGAGTTACGCCCAGCGTAACTAGGATTTACGCCCAGCGTAAATCGTGAATCCAGACCCTATATAAAGGGTGCGAGGCTTCCTTATTCCTTTGCTCATTTTCTCTTCTCTCTCTCCCATTTTCCTCGATTTTCGTGCAAGAAATATCCCGAAGCCCCGGTATCATTCCTGACCCCCGAAGCGAGTCCCGAGGCCCCGAAGATCCCGAGAAGTGAAATTCTCGAGCCGAAGCTCTGCCCGCGAGGAGCCCAATTTTTGTGAAGATCTTCCAGATCTACCGAAGAATACTACTTCTACAAGTCGTAGTGCTATCCGAGCATCGTCTAATCAAGTGAGTGTGTAGTCACTTTCTTCTTACACATAAATATTAAGTATTTGCTATGAAATACGTGTTATATGTGTATATATTGTTGTTTATTTGGAGTGAATGTGTGGTTACTCTCTTCTAACACATAAATATAAAGTATTAGCTATGAAATACGTGCTATGTGTTATATATTATTTGTCTATTTAAGATGGGCTTGGAATTGATGTTTTTATATGGGTGTTAAATGATTTAAACTATATATGTAATTTATATCTACAAATATGTTGGGTAGAACATGGGTAGATGAAATAGTTGATGTGTGTTGAAAGAATATGATAAGAGATAGGTGAGGATATAATGGTGATGATAATTAGGTGATGATAGATAGGTGATGAATTACGAGTCCAGGCGATGTTGTGGCTGCGTATTCATGCGATGATAGTCTAACCCTTATTATGATTTACGAGTCTAGACGATGTTGTGGCTGTGTAATCATGTGATGATACTCTAACCCTTACTAGACACATATTGAGGGAGTGATCCCCGAATTAGTATTGTCTATATGATGCAGGCGATGATCCTTAGGAAAAGTTCTTAGGAACAAACTTATAAGGAAATAAGATGTAAGGAGATGAGAGGAAAACATGATATAGGAGATGACCCTTAGGATAATATCTTTTGGGAAGATTAAACGAAGATAATGGGGATAGGTAATTGGGTTGATTGTTTGATGATTAAATATAATAATTATATTGTTGTGGGTTGAAAACCTTATACGCTCACCAGGCTCCCAAGCCTGACCCTCAGTTTTCTTTGCATTACAGGTAATGGCACAAGAGTATAAATTGGTGGACTTGACGAGAGATTTTGGATTATAGATCAATAGTTATAAATAACTGTTGTAAGGTCTATTTTATATCGTTTATGCTTTTGGTCTGTATCGGAACATGACATCCCGAGGTTATATTATTTAATGAAAATACATTCTCTTCGAGAAACGTTTTGATAAATTTTATCATATTTTATTTTGGGAACAAATTCCGCAACTCTTTTAATTAAAAGATTACTCTGATTTTATAAAACAAAGCATAAACAAATCGGTCTTTTCTGGCCGTGAAAATGGGGATATCCCAGATAGGTAATGGCACAAGAGCACAAGTGTAATGATCAGATGAGAGGTTTATGAATATAAGCCGGAAGAATAATAGATGTTTGTAAAGCATGTATTATTTCCGTTTATGATTATGTATTGTATTGACGATGACATCCCAATGTTTTTAATATAATTAAAATACATTTCTTCGAAAATACTTTGATAATATATTTATTAAATTTTGGGAACAAATTCCGCAACATTATTCTTCAAAAACGATACTCTGATTTTTAAATAAGCATAAATTAATTGGTCTTTTCTGGCCGTGAAATTGGATATGTCACAGTTCATTACCTAGATGTGTATAAAAAAGTAGTTAACAAATGTGAACAAAAAGAAAAGGTAATTACCCTGATAAGTCATATTTCCTTTTCAAATATCATTCCACCTTTCTTACGAGAAGATTGATTAAACCCCATGATTCTAGGAACCCTAGTCGCATACGTCTGTGTAGAAACTCCAAATCTATACCCATTGACATTGTATGGAAAAATTCAATTTTAAGGAAAAATCGCTTAAGAACCCTAGTTATTCAAATTTTGGGAGTTCTTATCTATGTAACATCAACCCTTTTCAATGGCGACGACGAAAGCTGGCAACTTCAAATATACCAACCTATTAGTTTCCGCACAACCACCAGATTACCAATGACATGTCATTGTTTTGCCATCCCACGATGGTCTACACTTCTGGCAGTTCATGGTCGTCGGTTCGATCACTGGTATGGTTGAACACATGTCCATGTTTCCAATCAACACTATTAAAACTTATATACATGTAACACCCGATCTTTGAAAGTATTATTAGTATTTTATTTAAAGTTAATTTCAAAGATTCCACCCTTCGTTGGGCGTAGGACAGTCCCCTACTTTAGGCTTAAGGGGGAGTTTGGTCGCGGGAATTAAGTGACTCACGCTTGGCGTAGGTTAAGCTAAGTCCAGCGTAGGAGCGCAGCTCAAAAACCCTAATCTTTGGGTACTTGAGCAATAGATAACTTTATGCACCTAGGTTATGGTTTTGTGCTCCTTGTGTCCATGAAAATGGATAAAGTCAAAGACTTTATATACTAAGACGTCCATTTGGTATAGATCTGATAATATATGGAGTTGATCTTCTGTTTTAAGGACTTAACGATTTAATTGGACACCAGGGAGCTATGTGGGGCATAATTTTCCTTACGATGGGCGTAGCTCTAATTTTGCCCATTTACCACCTTGAGCTCTACGTTGAGCGTAGGTCGACTGGAGTTGACAGTTGACTTCTGACCGTTGACCTTAACTTTAACCAAATTTGAATTTAGGTCAAATTAAGCATTTTGGGTTGTAGATTGAGACTTGGTACCTAATTGTTGTATAGGTGGCCTGTTGAGCCAGTTATTGGATCTGTGATCATCACGGTTATCGTCTAGATTACGAGGTGAGTTTTCTCACTATACTTTGTACCGTAGTATATGTCCTTATGTGTAGGATGTTGAAATACTATAGTAACCTGTTAGATCGGTAGATCTGTATGATTACTTGTATTGGTGGTTATCGTTTATCTGTTTACATATGTCGACATAGTGTGGTTGGGTTAGGCGGTACTGCTTTATGTTGTAAGCCAACAAAATCGGGAGCAATCCAGTCATAAGTTGAGGGACGGGAGGGCATTTCAGTCTTATGTTGTGGGCTCGGGAGAAATCCAGTCATAGGCTGAGCGCCGGTAGGGAAATCCACTCTTATGTTGTAGTCTCGGGAGCAAGTTAGTCATGAGTTGTGGGCCGAGAGTAGGCAATCCAATCTCATTTTGTAGGCTCAGGTGCAATCTGGTATGATGATATGGGCCCGGTGTGTATGCATTGTATATGTATTGTTGTGAGGGGTATATTAGGGAAACTCACTAAGCTTTGACTTACATTTGCTGATTTCAATATTTCTGGTACTTCTGATGATCGAGGCAAGGCGAAAGCGTGATCATACACATCATATGATTGTTTTATGTTTCGAGAGGTTGACTTGATACTATGATTTTTTGGATATGAATTGAAAAAAAATGGTTGTTTATCTACGGTTTATTGTGGAAATATTTTAAAAAATTGAAAATTTTTATCATGGTTTTTGAGATGTTACAATACAAGTATTAGGCTCTTGCCCCATCAAATTTGTGGGGATCCGACAAACTTTCGGCTCGACAAGCTTTTAACTTATCAGGGTAATTACATTTTCGTTTTGTTCACATCTAGGTGATTTTTTTTTGTACACACCTAGATAACAAACTTGTTGGAAGTGTTCACATATAACCATCATGACCGGTTGTAACTTGCTACAGCCGATCATAATGGTTATATGTGAACACTTTGAACAGGTTCATTACCTAGATGTGTACAAAATAAGGAAGTTACTCATATGTGAACAAAACGAAAAGGTAATTATCCTGATAAGTCATATCCCCTTATTTTAAAAACACTAAATTGTAAGATTATGAACAAAATACAGATTATAATTGCATTGAACATGGAACACCATTAAATCCATTTCAACAACCAATAAACCACAATACTTTATATAAGCAGAAATAAAAACATAGATTAAGCAATGCATTAACAATAATCAAAGAAAATATGTTATTTAACGCCACCTTGAACCACCAAACTACCGATGCCGCTGGTAGAGAACCAAACCGATGCAACCACTAGCCAGTGGTAACCTTCGACCAACGAATTGTCACCTTCAACAAATGTTTCCATTAGAGACAGAACAAAAGAAAGCGAGATAGAGAACAAAACTGTCTGCAACCACACTAACTGGTGGTAACCTTCAACCAGCGAACAACCACCTTCAACCATCGTTTATAGTCATTAGCAATCGTGACTAGATCGAGAAGAGAGATGCAATTAACGTCGTTGGAGCGTGAGAAACAGTCTGAGAAGCATGAACGTTGTGGGATCATGAGAAACAGTCGGAAAAGCATGAGAAACAGTCAGAGAAGCGGGATGGTGTGTATGGTCGTGGTTCGTGGTCACATAAACCATGAACGTGTTCATAATAAGCATTTCGGACTATTTTCTTATTAGCTAATAATCGTAAGGAAAAAGATGATCATTATAAGTAAAAGTAAAAAGGTTAAATTCTTACTTAATCGTTTTAATCATTTAAATTAAAATTAATATAATAATTAGGGTGTTGTTAGAATATAAAAAGAGTATGGATAGACTTACCCTATTTTGATTCCAAGATTGATAAATATATACCAAAAATAACCATATTAATTTCTAAACATGTTATGTAAACGTACGTAGACGACATAATATTTATCATTATTATTTGATTTTTGACGCTACCCAATTCATGGATAGAATCACTCATACATTTGATGAAAACTTGGAAATGAGGTTTATACTTTCCGGTCAGAAAGGCTACCCATAAGCTTTGCCTTCTCCCTCAACACAAACTTCTGTACCTTACCAGTCGCATTTCTTGGCAAATCATCAAAAATAACAGTTCGAGGTGCCATATAATGTGGCATGCGATCTCGACAATACTGAATAATTTCTTGAGCATCAACATCAACACCTTTCTTCAACTTCACAAATGCACAGGGAGTTTGACCCCAATGATCGTCGGGACGTGCAACGACAGCAACCTCCAGAACTGCAGGATGGCTATAAATCACAGTTTCCACCTCAATCGTGCATATATTTTCACCACCGGAGATTATAATATCTTTGGACCTATCCTTTACTTCTATATTCCCATCGGGATGTTTAACGGCAAGATCACCACTTCGAAACCATCCTCCGGCAAAAGCCTCTTCGGTTGCTCTCAAATCCTTGAAGTATCCACTCATGACTGCATTCCCTCTAAACATAACCTCCCCTAACGATTTTCCATCACATTTTACACTCTCCATTGTTGCAGGATCTTTTACATCGACATCCTCCATCACCAAAGTTTTCACTCCTTGTCGTGCTTGAAGCTTAAATTGTTCTTCACGAGGCAACCCTTCCCACTCGGGCTTCCACACACATAAAGTTCCTGGACCATACGTTTCACTGAGGCCATAAATATGAGATACACGAAACCCTAGCTCCTCTATCTTGGAAATGATTGACGCAGGTGGAGGTGCACCGCCGGTTACGATCTTAACTTCGTGTGGAAGTGGTTTCCGATCAGTCACCGGAGTATTCACAATCATGTTCAAGACAGTTGGAGCTCCATCCATATGTGTCACCTTGTGAAGGACTATATTATTAAATATATCTTTAGGATCGCAACGTCGTAGGCAAACATTAGTGCCACCAACGATAGCCACACCCCACGTGAAGCACCACCCGTTGCAGTGAAACATAGGCAACGTCCAAAGGTATATAGGCATCTCTCGCATATCACGTATGAACACCGAAGCAATGGAGCTAAGATAAGCTCCTCGGTGGCTACAAACTACTCCTTTCGGCCTCGATGTTGTCCCAGATGTATAGTTTAAACTGATAGGATCACATTCGTCATTTGGTCTGATTATAGAGAATTCAGTCACTCCATTCTCCACAAGGCTCTCGTATTCGTATTCGTATTTTCCTGTGGGTTTCAAGGGAGACTGCAGGGAGTCTTGTTCAGATATTACGACAATAAGAGGAGGTTTTAAATCCATCTTCTCGAGAATAGTGACAGCTTCTTCAGCTACATGCAATAATTGGTAGTCGACGAAGAGGATCTTGGCTTCTGAGTGTTCGAGAAGGGTTGAAACCATATTTGCATCCAGACGTTTGTTGAGAGGGCAAATGATGCCTCCAGCCATGGGAACTGCGAAATGAAGCTCTAACATAGCCGGGACATTTGGTGCTAGAGCCGCTACCTGCACTCCATAACTTTAGCTTCAGTAATGATTAGTATAATGGTTACTAAATGAGTAGAAAGAAAACTTACGACGTCGCCTCGAGAAACCCCTAAATGGTTAATGGCAGATGCAAGCTTGACGCACCTACGGTGTGTTTCTTCCCATGTGTACGTAATACACCCATAAACCACCGATGTCCGGTGGCTGTAAATATTGGCTGCTCGCTCCAAGAAGCTAATGGGTGATAAAGGTACGTAATTTGATGAGCAGTGGACTACACCCTCCAGTGATCGCCATGATTTTCCATGCAATTCGTCCCCAGATTCATCCAAGCGTGAGCCCTGGGACGAGTTCTCGCATCGAACCTTGCAAGAACGGTTTGTTGTGGTGGTGGTGGAACTTGGGCGAAACTGTGTTAATTTTGACTTTTTGAAGATTTTGTTCACTGTGATGTTGGTACACTTGTAACATGAGAGCTGTTTTTGGGTGGCAGATCTATGTATTAGCGAGTTTTAATAGAACTAAAACATGTAATTAGTTATAAACTTTCAATTAGGTTAATTAAATAGGTTTTGCTCCATTCTGAATCAAATCAGTACAACATGGCGTATCAATTATTTAAAGCAAAAGAGGAGAAGAAACAAATGTGATAAAAAGATGTTAACTTCCTAACATTTTTAGCAAGGATCAACTTCATAAAATACTTAACATTTCGAGACTTTCCTTAACTTATCCCTTGATTTTGTTTGGATTTAATTGAACCTGGCCTAAGTAAAAATGATTCATATATATACCATGATATATGATATTTTTTATTGTTATTTCATTATTTATTTATATTAGGATGAATATTTGTAAAAACATAACTCACCATTCAACCTCTTAAACATTTTATTGATACATTTATTAAAATTCAACCTATAATTAATTAACCACTTCTAACATGCTCTATAAGACATTTTTAAGGATGGAAAACAATGTGTTTTTTATCAACATGTGATGATTCCTATTCGTTGTGTCATGTAAGACTTCAGCATATCAATTTTTATGTTTTGAAAGATTTTTTTGTTTAATGCATAATACAACTTTAAGTTCACATCTAAAGAAATTAGATGATCATAGTGAGCAAATGGCTTATCTTAGGTGCGAAGAACGTGAAAAAGACAAAAATTACAATGCACATACAATTTAAACATTCCAAAGTGGCCTTCATTTAAATACACGATACCTTATTTTGATATGACGAGAAGCCCTTGTAGTGTAAGGTTTTAAGATTCATCCTGCAAGACTTGATTAATCATCATACTATATATATATATATATATATATATATATATATATATATATATATATATATATATATATATATATATATATATATATATATATATATATATATATATATATATATATATATATATATATTATCATGTAATCCAATAATCTGTGTAAGCAAAAAACCCAAATCTTACCTTATAATATAATCTTGTTATTAGATACCACCTTTATACAATATAAATTCTGTATGATATTACTTTTCTCGGATTGTTCAATTGAAAATGCAATGTTAGAGGCTTGTATTTATGTTCAAACGAGAAGGCTCCCAAGAACAACAAAGTGGACTTGTGTTTGTGTGGTATGCTTAGTTTGAGTTTTTAGAACTTAATGAAATAAGTCGAGCCCTATCCCCTAAAATGATTAAAAGGTGTTTTATCCATATGGTTATCATATCAAGAACCCTATGAAACAAGTAGATATCCACCCCTCCAATCATCAAACGTTACTAGTTGTAGGCTAGTATGTAGCTTACCTTGATCAACAATATTACTTTTGGCTGGAATTTAGTTAATTGTTTGGTGGGCGTTTTTGGATAATTCAAAAGTATTTCATTATGCTAAAGATTTTTTTTCTTTAGCTTCAAATTTAAATAATCCCAATATATAAATTATTAGGTTTATGTTAATAAACAAACAAAAATTGTTATGCAATGTTGTTTCTTAGAAAAATAACACAACACAATTGCATGTTTTTTACCTTTTGAAATCCAGCTTGTCAATTATCAAAAGAAATCAAGTACTGTATTAAATTATTACGGCCTTAAAGTAAAATATATCAATGCAATCTCCCAGGGCGGACCTATCTATGGGGATAGGAAAACTCGTTGCAATCAAGGTTTTACTGCCTTTTTTTTATATTTTCAAAACATGTATACCACTAGTATATAGTATACATTTCTTTTGGTCCCCCGGGCCCCGGCCTCAACCGGCCAAAATAGAAAAATAATAATAAATGCACCCATTTAATTTTAGGGCTATTCACTAGACTAGTCAAATCATTTTGCAATACACTCTTTGTAAAATGTTTTTAATTTTAGGGTATAAATCGAAATTAGGCACCGATCTACGTGCATATTTAATTATTAAATTTTGTTTAAGTTTATATACTATACCGTAAAAATGTTCATGTGGTATGTATTTTCTTTTAATTTTAATTAAAACTATAGTTTTTTGGATGGGTGATCGTTTTTATCTAGTTTTATTGTAAAATTTGTCCAAACTTGAAAACCTAAAAAGAACTAAAGAGGGAAATCTCTCTCTCTCTCTCTCTCTCTCTCTCTCTCTCTCTCTCTCTCTCTCTCTCATACCATCTACTACAAGAAAAAAGAGAATTAGCAGCGAAAAAGTCACCAGTAAAAGCTAGAAATGTCATTGGTAAAGGCAATAGTGGCGACATGTCGTCAATAAAAAGTCATCGGTACTACTCTGTCATTATTGTTCAAAATATCGTTGGCAAAGATACTTGTCACCGCTAATGCTCTTGTCGCCGGTAATATACTCTATCACCGCTAATAACTTTGCCGTCGGTAGTTCATTATGTCGTCGGTAATAGTTTATTCGGTAATAACATCTTTCATTTTTTATTTTTTTTTAAATCAACACTTTTGGGTGCAAAAAGAAATGATACGTAACAACATTAAATGCACACAAAAAATTACATAACGACATCTTAGGTACAAAATAGTGTTATAATTTCATACCAAAATAAACAACAAAAGTGTTATAATTCCAAAAAGTATCAAAGTATCACAACAAATCTAACATACAAAATACAAACTAATTATCTGACGAACCATCATCTATGTTCCCCTCGTTTCCTCCTTGATCTTTCCCCGATTGAAAAAACGCATAAAGTTCCTCCCTAAACATCGGGTTGGTGAGCATTGCCCGAAGATTTTTCAACCACATAATAAATACAAGAAATGCCAAAGTATATTGTTATTTCTTGCACTTGTAATAAAAACACAATTACCAAATCAACATGTATTTATTGATGCTAAAGTACATTTCTATTTTTAAACTAGGGACAAAAAACCAAAAAGTACATTACTATTTCTTGCACTTAAAACATAAACACAATTATCAAATCAACATGCATTTATTGATTATTATATAGATATATGAGACTTTGAAATTAAACAATATACTTTTTTGTGCTAAAGAACCTTAAATACAAGAAATACCAAAGTACATTGTTATTTCTTGCACTTGGGATAAAAACACAATTACCAAATCATCATTGCATTTATTGATGTCAAAGTACATTGTTATTTTTAAACTAGAGACAAAAAACCAAAGTACATGGCTATTTCTTGCACTTTGAACATAAACACAATTACAAACATAATTATCAAATCAATATGCATTTATTGATTATTATATAGATATATGGGACAAAAAACAAAGTGTCATACATTTTATCAAATAATCACCACAAATCAAAATTACCAAATCAACATGCATTTATTGAAATTAAATAATCTTGTTTTACCTGTGATTGTCGTGATGATTGTGGTGGTGGCTGTGATGGCAATGCAATCAGTGGGATAGTGGAAGGTTTTCGGTCAATGCCTCTGATATGGTCACGTCGTTCACCTAATATTCTCTCAAAAGTAGTTTTTTATTCAGCAAGTGTTAACTCTCTTTCACCTTCTGGCTCTTGCGTTTGTTTTAAGAGCTCTTCCACTAACAGATTTTGTGTTTTCCAAAAGTGATTAACAGTTAAGTATAAATAAACACTTAATTATATGATAAAATTATAATTAAATACTTACATATTGTTTCTCCGTTTGGTCATTAACAAATACACCATTCTTTTCGGTATGAGCCTTGCGAAACGTTTCCACTTTCTTTAGGTTCTATTTAATATTAAAAATTAGAATATATTTTAAATAAATAATTACATATATCGTACATTACATTTTAACAGAAAGTACTGTTATACGAGCTGACCCCCCACGATTCACGGACGTTTGCAGTTCAAGGACTTTTTTGATTCTTACCAAAGCAGCTAGGTGTTCATCCGTTTGGAAAAAATACTCAATTGCTTTCCTCCAATTATTAACCTCCATATCATCTGGGGGTGGCTAATGCTCTTGGGATACCCTCATACCCTCCGAGTTTCAAAATATATGTTGTTTTATGCTCTTGATAACCTCTTAACAAAGCCGTTTTAAAACTCTCTAACAACATAGCAGTCTGTGGATCCTGGGACATCCGATCAAAATCAAACTTTGTCTACAAAAACAAAACCAAAGTAGTCAAATAAAAACCAGTCATAATTAAACATATAAAATATTCATATATAAATAATTTACCCCTAAATGTTGCTTTACGGTATCCTTTATCGCTGGGGAAACTTTTTTCCAAGTTCTTTCATCAAAAGGGACCATCCGCCACATTATGTTTCCAATTTCGCATGTAAACATATCATTTAGCTCTCCTATGGGATAATATGTCATATCCCTACTACAGTTCATGTCAATCGATTTTTCCCTTATTGCTTAAGAGCGCTTTTTCAAGCTTAATGTTTTTCATTTTTCCTCTGACTTTCATGTGTGGCACAGCTACAAATATAATGAAAAATTATTAGAAACAATATTTTATGATAACTGAATAAAAATAGTAAATAAAATTTATAATAAGACTTGTCGTCCTGCTCATGCTGACCAGCACCTCTACCGCCTGGGAGAGGTGGGTCCTTGGCTCCATAACAGCAGCCATGGCGTACAAAAACAAAAGTCATATCGATGTCATTACCTGAAAAATTATAACATATACAGATACAATTTCTATTAGATATACACATTGTTTTTTATATTTGAGCTTTGTATTTTTTTATATTTTTGTTATTTATAACATTGTATTTTTTGTTTATTTTTTTTTCAATTGTAGCATTGTATTTTAAACAATTATATTATGTTGATGTTTTCTATTGTAGTGATTTACTTTATGCTTTCATTGTCAATAATAGCACTTACTTTATTTGTTTTTTTTACAACCAACATTGTTTTTTTTTACAAAAAATAGCATCCAACTTTATTTTTTTCAATAATAGCATCCTACAATAATATCATCCTATTTTATTTGTTTTTTTACAACGCACATTGTTTTTCTTACAAAAAAATAGCATTCTCAATAATAGCATCCTACTTTATTTGTTTTTTTTTTCAACAATAGCATCCTAAAATAATATCATTTTCAATAATAGCGTCCAACAAAAGGGAAAATACCGGCTATAGTCATTTATTGGGGGGAGGGGGAGGAGGGGAGGTGGGAATTTCAAATTTTATCCATGAAAAATCATTTTTCCGAGTAAAGTCATGCATTCCACGGAGGAACCTCTATGGGGCTGTTAGGCGTGTCAAACCTAACAAATAAAGGGTACAAATGACTCCTTAAACACTACTACTATGAACTAATAATGTAGTACAAGGTAAGCAGGGTCGATCCACAGAGACACGGGACAAGTGTTTATACCTTTTTGCGGAAAGTACAATAATGGTCACATAAATGGGGGGTTGGTATGCAAGGATTTAAACAAGAGGATAAAGCAATAACTAAATGATCAATTAAATGAAACAAATTCAGGATTTGTGAGAACTCCAACTCTATGCAAGACAATTTAACAATGTGATTCCAAGGATGAAATGATATCTACTCAATTCCACCTAAGTTGGCACTTGAAAGTGTTAACAAGCTCTAACACTTTCCATTCACCACAATAATTAACCAAAACAAGCTCTTTGATTAATCCTAACCTTACTAACCTAATCTAAACAAGCTCTTAGAATTAGATTGGAAGATTGCATGAAGCTTTATGTGAATGTTCCCAACAACACCCAATACTCCTCATAAGCTCGGGAGTGTAAAAGTGTATGTGAATAAGATTTACACTAAATCCATTCAATGGAAATCAATTTAGTGTTTGTTACTTAGTTCAATTCACAAAACAATTACGGATTTTTCAATTTGATAACTTGAATGACCTAACCCTAATTCAAATGGCCAATAAGAATCACAATTAGAATCAAACATTCAATTGAAACAAAATCAAATTCACTAGGTAGGAATTAGAAGCAAACATCAAATCACATGATTGAAATCACAACTAAAAAGTCAAGACATGAAGTTGGAGAAACTAGGGTTCTAGCCACTCATGACTAGAACAAGATCACAAATCTAGAAAATGAAATTAAAGTTCTTACAAAATGAAATCAAATGTTCCCAAGTGTTAATCAACTCCAAAATCCTCTAGAAAATCGCCTTCTTTGCTCCCAAAATCGACCCCCTCAAAACTGATTGTCTGAATTATAAGAAGACAAAACCACTTTAAAAACTGCCGAGACGTTTACACGGCCCGTGTAAACCAAAGGGTTCCATTTACACGGCCGTGTAAACAAGAAAAGTAGAATGCTTAATTCTTCCAGGTCTTCGAAGTAGAATGTCCTTGCATATACGTTTACACGGCCCGTGTAAATTATAGGTATACATTTACACGGCCGTGTAAACTCCTGTGAAGCCAAATTCTTCATTTCTTCTCTTCAGAGCTCCAAAACTTCTACAACTTTGTCTCCAACTCTTGATAACTTCCTCCAACAAGATCCAAACTTCATAAGTCCCTGAAATATCCTAAAAGCGTGTGAATGGAATTGCATCATGAAAAATCCCGAAAATATACAAAATGCATGAGCTTAAACCTAAATGTAATGCACTTTTATGAACTAAAACTATAAAAATGAATGCATGAAATGCACCTAACAGGGGCTCCACGGAACGAAGAATTCTCCGCATAGAGGGGGTATTTTTGTAATTTCACCCCTCTCCTCTTTGACAAAAATGGTCCCCCTCTTTGGTCCCCCATTTTCCCCTAATTCCTCTTCGACTTCGAACTTCTATCCGCATCGATAGGGTATTTCGATTTTTTTCCGACGACGACTTCAAACCCGACGACAACGACATCAAACGAAGTCATTTTCCGGTGAAATTGACTTGAAACAGCAAAATCCGACACCGATGGAGGGCAATTTCCCCAATATTTTCGCCGATGGATACGGCTCCTAGGTATTTCTCACATTCTCTCTTTTGATTAATGTTGTATTGTATATATTTATGATTCAAATGTTACGAAAATCCAATTGATTACCATAAATATATACATATTTTGATTTGGTAGATGTTAGGATTAAGAGGCCATTCGAATTTTGGGATGATGCATTCCGCAGAGATGTACGTCATTCCGCACAGGGTCCTCTGTGGATTGATGTATTGCCTCTGTGGAATGAATTAAACGACCAAAAATGAGTCTCCGCGGAGTTGTAGGTCATTCTGCATAGGGGTCTCCGCGGAGCTGTAGGCCACTCCACAAAGGGTCTCCGCGAAATGACCTGTTGCATCCGCTGAATGACCTAAAATGGATTTCCCCCTTTTCTTTCTACCTTTTTATATGAACTATTTATTACTATATAAAAAGTAATTTGCTATTTATTTCATAAACTGAATTAGAAAAAGTAACTTTGAAACCTTGTTTTTTATTTTCAATTACTAATGTTTTATATGAAATTAAATGTATATGTTTTATAGCATAATGATCTCAATCAAAAAGCACATTTAACTTTAAAATGTGTGGTGGGTACGATTATTAAAGACTATTTTATGCGCCTAACACAATCGCAACGAGTATTATTTGAAGTTTCACCGTTTGGAAGATTCTTAGGAATGCTTGTCCCCCATGGTGACCCCTTACTTGTGCATTTGATGATGTTGTATGAAGTAAGGTCTCAGCAAATGTTTGAAATTGGGAGGTTTCTTTTTGAGATACTGGGGATGTAGTTGGATTTTGGTGAAACTGAATATATTTTGATTTGTGGTTTATGAGTTGGTCCTTATGTGGATTTACTCCATGACAAAAAAAAGATCGGCCAAATTCAAATCTTCGTGCTTGGTTGTTCCTGGATTTCTGATGCACGTTTGCAAATGAAAGATTTAGAAGACTACATTATGTCTTCGAATTATTTGTCACTTCAGGATGAAGATATTGTAATGCTTATCCAGCTTGTTTTTATGTAGAAAGGTCTCCATGGACGGGACGTTAAAACGGGCATTCCCGCGGCAGTATACAAGCTTGTTGATAATATACATGATTGGAAAAGATATTACATTTAAAGATTGGGTATAAATACAATAATACCTAATTATAATAAATAAATTGAAAATTGCAAGGTTGCATGGGGTACGTATTTTTGGACCTATACTTCGGGGTTGATGCGTGGAATGTTTGAGAAAATAGAAAATTTTAGAATATTCAAGCAGGCCAATCCCGAATCCAAGAAAGTACACAAGTATATCGTTGTCGGTTTTATGCTTCCTTTTAAGGTTAGTTTCTAATGCATTTAAATAGTTATCATACTTCCGTTTTTATACGATAAAAACATATCAATTTTTTTCATCCCGACTCATCATATCCGCCTTGTTTTCTTGAATTTGGACATATCGATCAAATTTGTTTCCAAAATGATCGATAACGCAAGCTCCCGAAGCCGACGAACCCGATTTTTTTGTTTTATTTCTTCCAACGGGCCGACGAAGAGGTTGTTCGTCTTCAATCATCACTGATGTCAATGTGTGTTCGTCCGTCCGATTGTTGGGAAGTTGCATCGGGGTTTCTTAAACGCTTTGAACTGAAAGTTGTTTGTGAAGTTCCTTCTGTTTGCTCTTTCAATTTTGGAGCATCTTTCAATTTTAGTCACGGTTTCACATATAGAAAACCTTTACGGGTTGGTGTTGTTTTTTCAAATTGATCAAAGGTCTCCTTAAAGACATCAAAATCGTTTGACCCACTTTTGTGTAAGTTTTTGAGGTTGTAAATTCCTCCAAATTTGATGCATTTTAGTCGCAAATCGCGCCATTTCGAGCTAAGTTGGTCAAGATTTTCAGTGTCACCTCCCACTAACTCATGGAACACACTCAAACTTTCTCTCGGGAACAAGTATAGATTTGTGAATCTTCTTTAATTGGGTCTTGGGAAGCTAATACCCATGCCTCCGCTAACTTATTTTCTTCCTATTTTGTCCATGGTACCCTTTCGAGTGTATTGGTTCAAGCCGGGTTTTTTCCTTTTTTTGGGTTGAGGTGGTGGGGGTGAAGGCTGCGTTTCCAAAATAAAATCTGGTGAATGAGGGGGTTGTGACGCTTGTGGTTGATATTATTTGAATTGTTGTTGATAGGCCGGGAAAGGTTGGAATTATTGTTAGAAAAGTGGTGTTTGTTGAATAGGGGAACCGATTCAGAGCAAATTCACAAAACCAACTTGAGGTTTCATGGTCGGGAATTGGCGGAGAATTGTATCTAACACAAAATCGTTATCGATTTGCGGTTTCAATAGTTTTTTTTTTTTTTTTTTTTTTGGGGGGGGGGGGGGGGGGGTATTTTGATTATGATTCATGGTTTTTTGTTGTAAAAAGGTTATGTGTAATTGTGTGACAAATAAAATAATGGTGTAAAAAATGAGGTTGTATAGTAAGGTATTTATAGATAAAATTGTTGTGTAAAAAATAAAAAATTGGTCGTCGGAACAGCTAGTCAAACGGTCGAATTCTCCAAACACTCGCATTGGTCATTGTCTTGCGTCTTCCCACCACGAACCACCATGGAAACACCTGACCACGATCGTAGCCACGTAGACCATGAGTCGATTCGTGGACGGTGTTTTGGATGGTCTTATAACAACTATACAAAAAAAACATGGACCGAACAAACAAATTACTTAAAACCACATGATGATTCTTGTAATTTACTTAAAATAAATTACTTAAAACAACATGATGATTCTTGTAATTTACTTAAAATTAAACACTTGGGTTGTAGTGACTTAATAAGACATATGGAAGATATGGTGGATAACATATTGATCCATGTTTAAATCTCTGTGGCCATGGAAATTCGCCTGCAGGACTCCAGGGCATGAGACATAAGCTCATATTTGTAGCGGGGAAGTTCCCTTTCCAACAAAAATTACCTAGAGTTATATAAAGCCTAAAATATAAAAATATGTATCGGAGATACCAGTAAATTTATTGTAAAATCATAATAACATAAATAATTATAAAAATAAATAAATAAAACAAAAACAAAAAACAGTAATATATTATATACCCTTTTCGGAATCCTTCCAACAAGTAAACGTCGGGCAGCCGGGCAAGTCGCCATGGTTTGTTGTTTTCCGCGGCAATTTTCCTACCCGTCTACCATTCCCGGGTAAATAGCCTGCCGCTTTCGATTACGATCGATCAACAATCCCACAAACTCAACTCCAAGATGAACGATGAATCTTCATCTCATTGTCAAATCCCATCACCAAAACCCACAACCCCATCTTCTCTAAATTATTACCACCCATCTCCATCACGCACCATCTACAGCGATCGATTTATCCCCTCTCGATCCGCATCCAATTTCGCCCTATTTGGCTTGTCTACTCCGCCACCGTCCGACGGAGGCGCTGACAACGACACTTCTTCTTCCTCAGCCGCCTACACTGCCCTTTTGAGAAAGGCATTGTTTGGGTCGGATCTGGGATTCGTTCCTCCCAGTACGCCTGATAAGAAGAACTCTCCAGTGACTACTACTAATCCAGTAAACCGGAATATTTTTCGCTTCAAGAGTGAGACTAGGCAATCGTTGCATTCGCTGTCTCCGTTTGGATTTGATAATGAGTTGCCTGGGGTTAGTCATCGACCTGCTAAAGCTCGACGAATTGTTCCCAGATCTCCTTATAAGGTCAGTACTCCAGCCAATTACTCCAAATCTTTGTTAACTTGATGACATTGGGTTCTAATCATTTGGTGATTTTAGTACTAGAAGCTCACATTGGCTCCTAATCATTTGATTTTAGGTTCTAGATGCACCAGCATTGCAAGATGATTTTTACCTAAATCTTGTAGATTGGTCTTCTCATAATATCTTGGCTGTGGGATTGAGCAATTGTGTTTACTTATGGAATGCCTCTAGTAGTAAGGTAAATTGACCAAAATCATCAACTCTTTTGACTTATGCTTTCATGATCATCTAAATTAACATTCAAAGCTAAAACTCCATGAAAACACAGGTTACAAAATTATGTGATTTGGGCATTGATGAAACAGTCTGTTCAGTTGGGTGGTCACAACAAGGAACAACTCTTGCAGTTGGAACTAGCAATGGAGAAGTCCAGGTAAATGTTATATTAATCTTATTCAACTTATATTATATAAAATCTACTTTCTTTACAAAATGTAACCAAGTTTGTGAATTCAGATATGGGATGTGTTTGGATGCAAGAAAGTTAGAACCATGGAAGGACACAGATCACGTGTTGGAGCCTTGGCTTGGAATTCATCCATGTTATCTTCAGGAAGCCGTGATAAAAGTGTTCTTCAACGGGACCCACGTGTAGAACAAGATTTTGTTAGTAAGTTAAATGGTCATAAATCAGAAGTGTGTGGACTCAAATGGTCTTATGATAATCGCGAATTAGCATCAGGGGGAAACGATAATCGGGTATGTATGCAATTATAATCACTTTCCACAAAATAACAATCTTTTTTTTATAATACAAAGTTGAGAATTAATCTTTATTGTGTTTAGCTTTTTGTTTGGAATCAACATTCAACACAACCTGTTTTGAAATACTGTGAACACACTGCTGCTGTGAAAGCAATTGCGTGGTCCCCACATCTTTATGGACTTTTGGCTTCCGGTGGCGGCACTGCTGACCGGTGTATCAGATTTTGGAACACAACCACCAATTCTCACCTGAGCTGTGTGGATACCGGTAGTCAGGTAAATCTAACTTTTTTTTTTGTATACAAAAATGGAATCAAGATTTGGTACTTTTTTTAAATCTTTTCTTGAATCCAATAAAAGGGTTGTTGTTATTTTGTCAGGTGTGTAATCTTGTGTGGTCTAAGAATGGGAATGAACTTGTGAGCACACATGGATACTCTCAGAATCAAATTATAGTCTGGAAGTACCCTAATATGTCAAAGGTATGATCTTTTTCATCTGGGTTTGACTTTTTCTCTAAAATTGGAAGTTTGACTTTTTTCTTTTGTGAAAAAGGGTGTGTATAAGATTACTTATAAATGTGAATCTTGAATGGAATTGCAGTTGGCTACTCTTACTGGGCATACATACAGAGTTCTTTACCTTGCAATCTCACCTGATGGACAGGTAATCTAATATGATATATAATGATATAATTAATTGTTAATTTGAAAAGAATTCATTTGAAGTTGTTTAAATCTAGTTGACAGATTGTGTGATGGTTTTAAAATTATAACTGGTTATGCAGACGATTGTGACTGGAGCTGGAGATGAAACACTTAGATTTTGGAATGCATTTCCTTCGCCTAAATCTCAGGTAAGTTTTAACATTTTGACACGTTGACTTTTTGAGTCAAAAAGACTTGAATTCAAGTTTAAAATTACATGAATTGATTGTATGAGAAACCACCCATGTAAGCATATAACTAGTACTACTATTTATAATGACAAAATTGGTAATTGAATTTATGAATGCAGAACAATGAGAGTGCAATTGGAGCATCATCTTTTGGAAGAACACATATACGTTAAGCTGATTTTGGTTTTTGATGTGTTGTGAAAAAGAAGTTAATTGGTCATAGCTTATGACTGAAATGATATAATACACCACAAGCAGAAAGAGTTGACAATTTAGAAGCTAAAAAGGTCAGATTATTGAAGAGGTTTGTGATCTGGATTAAGATTAAACTTTAAAGATGATAGACCTATTGCTCCTCACTTGTGAAGCTCAAGTTTCTTGATCTTGTTGGATTTTTTGTAAATAACCTTATCAATGCTACAATTTTTATATTAATACCAATATTAACTTTTTACATGTTCGGTTTTTAGTTTTGAGCTTGAATTCCAAAAAAAATAAAATAACATTGTTACCAAAATCTTTCAAGAGTGGGTTGCTAAATCTAATAAGCTTTTCTAACCTAGTAATGATGGTGCCATTACTATATCATCAAGGTGGCCCAATGATGCTATTACTGTCACCTGGCGATTTTGTGTATGTGTAACTGGAATTTATTTTAGTCTGTTATCTAATACAAGTCATGTTGTATATGCAAATTGCAAACGTGTATAATAGAAAAGATGATGTTTTCATATTTTGTACAATTGGGTGTGTATATGTATATAATGATTATACAAAATATTTTGGCTCTCCTAAGAATTTGAACATTCCTTATACGAATCTGGTTATTTGATTCATATTGTTCATGTGTGTAAAATATTAAGTGTATTCTTTTGGATTATCTTGAGAACTTATATGGATACCTAGACATATTTTAGACCCGAAATCTCTATATATAACCAACTCATGTTACTATAAAGTATAACCCTCAACTAATATTATCACTAAAACACTTTGTCAATTTCTGGTTTGTCTATGAAAATTGAAAGCGACACCATCTCATTGATCACGATGAATCACATAAATATCATGTGTACTTTATTATATGTGTGATTGTTCAGTTCCCCAAAAATACATCCACATAAACCGAGTGAACTCAAGTACTACAACAATTACGAGAAAATGATTATTTAAGTATGATTAGAAAGACTTACAAACGCCAATCTTATTGAGTTTATTGAGGAATAACTTCTTTTTTAAAAAAGACCAAGTATACGAAAGTCATATTCTTGAATGCCATGTCAGACTCAAGAAATAAGTAGGTCTTCTTTCAGTACATCAAATTAATTAAAATGTCCCACAGGACCAAGTGCGGTCAATTCTTGTGTTACCATTTTAATTCTAGTCCTCTTGGTTTTGTCTGAATGCAAAGTTAATTCCACTTTATTTTTCTTTCTTTTTTGAGACAAATATGCTCTCAAATCATTTTTTATATTTTTTTAAACTAGAAAGAAACCAACAAAAGCTGTACATCTTTGGTTTTTCTTACATTTTATTAACACGCGATCATAATCTTTCTTCTTCCATCAATGACATGGTTGGTTTTTGATCATCAATCCTCATGTTAACGAATCCCCAAATTTCTGTTCCAAATTACATAACAATGAACATCCAATACTTATAAATTCACAACAATTTTATGTGTATTTTTTTTGGTCATGTTTTACCTGCTAATTGTTGAAAATGGAGTAATGCCTTCAGTGATGGCTGAATTGCTGTCAAAATGAACTTGTTTTGATGATGTCATTTTGTGGTTTACTATCTCACTTTGCTGTTGAAAGGAGCATACTCTGTTTTCTTTTGAACCCTTGTGCCAAAATAATACAAAATTTAGTAAAAATGTATACATAAATAAATAAAATATTTGAATATTTATAGTTTAAAAACAAAAATCCAAATTTAATCAATTATGGTGTTATAAATGGGGATCGAAAATAACCTTCATAAAAATAGACTGATGTCTAGCCCTAGGCCTAGGCCTATTCAATTCAGAACCAGAATCCAATGTGAGCTGCAAATTACAAAAAATAAAATTTAAATGTCAGGTTTAGGGTTTAAGGTTCAAGGTTTAGGGTTTAGGATTTAGGATTTAGGGTTTAGGGTTCATACCTTGTTAAAGAGATCGATTGGTGGGGCATTTTGAGCTCTTTTTTCAGTTTGAAAATTAAATGCCTGAAAAAATATTTTTAAAAAAATGGAATTTTTTATGATATTATTTAAGGAAGAAATAATTGAAAAGTGGAATTGTATTACGAGAAACTACTACCATAGCTACTGTTGTCTCCCTCTTGCTACTTCTAAAAACTCCTAGATCTCCTTTACTTGAAAATATCTACATTTAAAAAAAAATCATGCATTATTTTTTTAATTATTTAAATAATTGTATTATATAGAAATAAAAATAATTACTTTTTTGTTGAGAGGTAATGCTTTAAATCTGGAAATTGTTTCACAATCTTCTTGTTTACTTTCTGTCGCAAAGGAAAATCTAGGCTTCTGTGGTACCTGTATAATATTAATACACAACTTTTTTAATTACATTATTTTTATATTTTTAATTATTCTTTTTTTTATTATTCAAATATAAAAATTTAAGATATGATGTGCTATCAACCTTTAAGTTGTTGCAGTATGATGAAGTTGATGGAACTGCAGCAGTGTTTTGTGCAGCTCTCTCTGTTGTCTTCAAGTGAAATTCCTGGTAAAAAAAATATAATATAATATTGCCACAAAAACAAATTAATTAATTAAATATTAGAAAATTAATAATGAGCATACTTGAAATTCTGGTAACTGAGGAGTGCTTCTTTTTTGTTGTAACAATGAAGGTGTCTCAAAAATCTGCACGTGATAAATTAAATATATAAAAAAAACATAACCTTAAAGTATACAAACTTTTTTTAAATATTTTTGTTTTGTGAAATATCAATGAAAACAATGTACACAAACAACATGCTGTCAGTGTGATGCTTAAATTCACAGTACACTTCAATAACATTATTTTAAGAGTAAATTACATCTTTGGTCCCTGAGTATAGCTGATTTTTTCAGTTTTGGTCCCAGAAAGTTTTCCTTACAATTTTGATCCTTATTTCAGGTTTTATAACGCTTTCGGAACCAAAATAGACATTTTACTTGGACCATAGACTAAAAATGATACAAACACCTCAGTTGAGGACCAAAATTGCAAAAATAAGCTATTCTCAGGGACCAAAAATGTAATTTTCTCCAATTTATAAAGAAATTAAGTTAGTTATGCACAAAATAAAATACAAACTTTTCTATTGAGTGGAAGGGCTCTAAACCCATGAGCTCTTGAAGCCACATTTTCGTTTCCAGTATCGCCCTTTTGCCTAACACCAAAAGATATTCAATTACATGTTAGTAAATAAAAAACATAAAAATGCAAAAAATCTTTAAAATAATAGTGAGATGTGGATTTATAATAACCTTATCCTTTGTGACCTTTGTGCCCTTTGAGCTGTTGCAAGATCAGGTGGTCTAGGAACAGTAATATGCAACTTACTATCCATGCCACCTTCCTATATATAACCATAAAAATATAAAATTAAATTAAAAACTAAAAAAAGAAAACTTCTAAAAAATCATTCACAAGATCAAATGAACCACTTATAATATGTATGTTAACCTTTTTTGGTGCCTTGTGGATAAAATTAGCTTGTTGCTTTGTGTCAGTGACCTGAAATTTAAATTTATAGGCATCAAGTATTTATCCTTTAATATATAAAGTGTGCAGAAATGTTTCATTACAATGATAAAAGGGTATTTCTGACCTTACACAAGAGGCCTCCCTCGAGCTTTTGTCTTTTGGCTGCTTGACCTTCTACATTTATAGAATTGTTACCCGATTTTTGAACCCTAACACACAATGATATAAAGTTTTTTTCAAATTTATGGTTTACAAAACAATAAAACATAATCACAAGAATAATTTCAATTTCAGCAGTATAATTAATACCTGGAATGATCCATTAAACGTTCTTGATTTTGTTTAGCTAATTGACTTGCAGTAGGTTTCATTAAAGTTGAGGTTCTTGGAAAACTTGGTTTCAAATTTGATTTTATCTTAGATTTATAATTATCATTTCTTCTAGGCTGTTGCTTCTGGAAGGTTTGTAGACAGTAACTTTTTAAGTCCAAAGAAACTCCCCCATTCGCCACATCACCATCTGTAAAATAGTTATCAGTTGACTTTATTAGTCCTTATTTACAATAAGGGTACAATAGTCAATACCTGTGTTGGTCTTGGTCAAAGCCATTGAAGAACCCTCTTGTGCTCTTACAACATTAGAGACATTATCCAACTGATTTGTGTTAAAACCTTTTGATTCTGTATGAATGTTGGCATTTTCATTTTGCTCTCTTGAAATTAATCTAACTGCAAATGCTGAAATTAAAAAAAAATGTGGTAAAGAAGTCAAAAACTGTGTACTATTGAGCCTATGACAGTGAAAGCAGTATACATATTTTTATAAAACTTATAAGAACAAGAATCGGAAACAGATATGATACATATAGAGACAAGAAATGGCATCATTAACAGAAGATAGAGTGTGGCTAGAAATGCGCTTCCTTTAAAACCTAAATAAATTGACCATTGATGAATTTGGGATGTAATCAGGACTAAAACTGGCAAGTCAAATTACTACTAGCAATAATACAATTTCAAAAGAGGCAACAACCAGTTCATATAGTAAACCAGAACTAGAAAATAACTACATCTGTGAGAAGAACTCAAAGTTAGTAACTGGTGATTGGGACCACTTATTAGTTAGAATGGTAAATTTTGTCTTCTGCAATAATATGGACCACAAACCCAAGATATATACATCAGCTTGACCTGCATGAGCCAGTGGTTTAGTGACTACACCAAACTAGCAAACACTACACAAATTTCCATAATCAGATTACGAAACCACAAGGTGCATCCCTGTGAAATTACTTTTCAAATGTTATTGCAGAAGAATGGATATGTTGAGACTTTTTAGGTCAAACCTTATACTTTCAAATTCGAAATTAACCTGAATGATCTACCAAATTTAACCTAAAACTAGTTTCTGAGAGTAGGAATTTCATAAAGTTACATGTAACTACCGGTATTTTTCCTGAAATCAATCAATTTTGGACCTAAATAATTTACGAGTAACCTCAAAAGTCAAACACTAGGGAGCGTGTATATTTGAAATGGAAAAAAAAAAATTCAATAAATTCAGCTCGGCTTAGGTGCGACACTGTTTCCCCTATTTACAGGTGTAACAAAACGATCGATATCATGAACAATGAGAATCTCCAGCAAATGATGCTTATAAAAAAACATTGAACATCTCCAGGAATGCTTATGATCTATTGGTGTAAAAATCAGCTAAAACCTATAATAACTACTCATAATCAGGCACAAAAAACGGAGCACAAGCATAAAACGGCAATGTATACAGATTTCAACAACTTACGCGAAGGCGGATAGCTTTCAACGGACTCAAACCACATTTCAGCTTCACGAGCTTCTACCGTCGACTCCTCCCTTGTAAAATCAAAGAACCGCGCAGCTTCAAACTCGTAATCGAGATCGATTTCCACAGCCGTAAACGTAAACTCCACAGCGACATTACCACTACTACTATCATCCTCCATTTCCACCTCCATTCTCAAAACTCTATCTCTCTCTAGAAAACCTGTGATTTTGGCTTTTCTTCACAAAAGCTGAGAAGTTTTGGGGATTGTGTTGCAGTGAACACAGCAATACGCGCAGAAGTGTGTACCTGTAGGTATACAACTATACATACAGATTTGTGTATCTATAGATTAGGGGACTGTAGCAAGAGACAAGAAGGGTATTAAAAGAGATTTGGAATTTGAATAGATGTGGGGTTTCTAAAAGGAAGATAACGTTATGATTTTTGAAATGACGAGTATGCCCTCTAATCGGTTTGTTTGAACGGGGTTTGTTTTATTCTTTTATTTTTTGGGTTTTATAAAACAAAATATTGAGAAATGTGTCTTCTTGGAATGTGATCGGATGAGAATTTTTTAAATTGGGAAATTTGATGAATGGAATAATATTGTATCATTTTGTTGTTTATATTTTTAGCAGATAAATTTTAAGTATTACATATATTTTATAGTCATATTCATAATTAATCACAAAACAAAACTACAAAAATGATCCCTGTGGTTTTCATTTTATGTGGTTAAGGTACAAACCTTTGAAAAGTTAAAGATTTTCTCATTTTTAACAAGTTTTGTTGTGGTTTCGGTTTTTTTCCGTTAGCTTTAACAGTTTGGTTGTTAAATTTTTTTTAAATGATCATTTTACATTCAGGACATTTCTACAACTAAACTACAATGACCATAAATGTCATTTTTAATATAATTTATTTATCTATTAATAAATATTGTTTTATTATATTATTAATTTCTTTTAATTAAATTTTTTAAATTTATTTGTTATAGGATACTTTAATTGGATTATTATATATGAATAAATATTAATTTTAATGTATAATATTTATATATTAATATATTGGATTATTAATTTATTTTAGTAGATTTTTTTATTAGAGTAATTCTTTTTTATTGGATTATTATATATTAATAAATACTTTTTTAATTTATAATATTTATATATTAATAAATACTACATTATCAGATTATTAATTTCTTTCAGTTAATTATTTTAATTCCTTTTTTGGATTAATTATTTTTCATTGGAATATTACTTTTAATTTATTATTTTTTATATAATAAATATTATTTATTTTATTATTAATTTATTTTTATTGTATAATATTAATTCTTGTTCATTTTATTAGTTTCACCACAAAGTTATTGAAATACGCAAAAGCGTCGCATGCTCATCAACTAAAATCGTTGGGGTCACCGCCAAAAACCTTCATCGGAGGTTCGACGAAACCCTACTAACTTTATCCATCCAACATCCGTGGTAGCCCCCTGTGACAACCTCTTCACGATCCGCTAAAATCCTTCATATCACACACAATGTGCAACAAACTCTTATAAACATTAAAAGTGGTGGTGGTGATCGGGTGATGGTGGTGGTGTTATCGCATGTGACTACCATCATCATTGGTTGTAAAATGTTTGTGGGTTTCTGTCCGACCTCCGATGAAGATGTTTTGTAGTGATCTGACTATTTTCGATGATGAAAGGCAACGCTTTCGCATATTCTGGCAACTTTATGGTGGAACTAACAAAATTAAAAAGAAATTAATAGTACAAATTAAAAATAAACTAATAAACTAATAATCCAACAAAATAATATTTATTATATAAAAATAATAATAAATTAAAGTGATATCCAATAAAAAAGAAATAATACAAAAAAGAATTAAAAATTTAACTAAAAGAAATTAATAATATGATAATGTAATATTTATTAAGATATAAATATTATAAACTTGGTGTAAGACTCATATATTACATATGTTCATTTAAAAAAATTAAATACAAAAATTCTAAACATTTGAAAAAGTTTAAATTTATAAGAAAAATTAGAAAAATATTGAATTATTAAAATTAAAGTGTTCTTTTCTTGTAAATTTAAAAAAATTATTTAGATAAATAAATAAAGGAAACTAATAAAGCTTTAATTTAGAATGTTGAAAAAAAACTTGTTGAAAATGACCAAATCGACAACTTTTCAGAGGTTTTGACCTTAATTACATAAAATAAGAAACCATAGGGATCATATCTATTGGCATTTAATTCGTTGTATTATGATCACTGATATTAAAATTCTTTGATGATTTCTTCGAAATTTCACTATAATTTTTGTCTTACATCACATCTTTTTGTCAAACACCGAGTAGGCTTTATATATTGTAGTTGAAAATGAAAATTATATAAGAGGAACTTAAATGTGTAATTTATAAAAACCATAAAAGTAAATCAAGTTAAAAGTTAAATTATAAGAACACTGGACAACTAACATGTATTATATGATACAAAACGACGTAGTATGGTGAGTTTGGGTACCTAAGCTTATATACCCTTAAGGGTATATTCATTTTTCCATATATATATATATATATATATATATATATATATATATATATATATATATATATATATATATATATATATATATATATATATATATATATATATATATATATATATATATACACCCGACCTTGAGATATACAAGAGACGATTTGCATAGGATCATATAATATAGGTCCAAGTTTTAACCAAATTATATAATTAATATCTTAATAACATTAAGTTTATACACGAAATATGTTGATAATATCATGTTATTCAAGTTTATACATGAAATTCTTATAGTTCAGTTGGTCAAGGGGTTATTACCTACTCACTCAGGTTCAAATTCTTATATATAATTTTGGAAAATCTCCAATAAAGTCTCAAAATTTTGGCTTAGTTTTGCTTTTGCCCTAAATTAGTTTTTGTGTACGAAAAAATCTCAGTGTTGCAGAAATCGGCTTAATCGGCCAATTAATCGCTAATCGGACCTCCACCGATGAGATTTATTGCGAATCAGTCACTATAATCGGGTTTGGTCAATACATGTCAAATTCGGAATTAATCATAATCGGGCCTAATCGGACCTAATTGGGTTTGGTCAACGAAGGTCAAAGTCGGACCTAATCGCCGATTAATCACTTTTTTTGTAGGATTAATGTTAGATTTATAATTTTTTGAATAATTTTCTTAATAATTAATAGTCCCCGATTAATCTCTCGATTAATCCACGCCTAACCGATTAATCTCTAATCGCTAGTCCACCGATTAGCAGCCGATTAGCGATTTCTGCAACCATGAAAAATCCTAAAACCAGTAAAGTTTATATTTTGACTTTTTTTACCGGTTGGAAACGGTAACAAATTAATTTGTCACTATTTTGTAAACTGACCCAAAATATGGAGACTTGTCTGCAAACAAAAATATTATGACTTTTCTGCAAACAGGAAACCTTAATAATAATAATAATAATAATAATAATAATAATAATAAGTATACTATTTTTTAAATTTGTTATTATTAATATTGTTTATAATACATATAAATGCGTCTAAATGAAAAAAGAATATTAAAAAGCCATTTTTTAAGGGTGAAGGTAAAGAGGATGATGAATCGTAAAGTTTTATTGAGAAGAAATTTGAGAGAATGGAGTGTTTCAGTCGCGCTAAGGTGGAATCAACGTGAATCATAAACGGTGTCAGCTCATCAACAAGAAGTGGTTCAACTTCAGTATCGTAGAGTTGAGTTGCAGTCTAGAACTTCAAAGTTCACTGCCAGTTCATTTAAAATGGTACAAGACAAAATAATAAATAATGTAAGAATAAAAACAAAAACTTTAGTCAAACAATGAAATATTCTAACAGCGATATTTGTGCAGTTTTTTCATAAACAAGTTAAAGACTGTTTCATCAAATCTTTTGAATTGAATGGTCATAAATGAACTTCATTTTTCTGAGATATCTTTCCCTTAACATTGTTTATAAAAGAATAATAAAACAATATCAAAAATATCAAACTAAAACACAATTCATCGTAACCAAAGAGAGAAAATGTATTTAATCGTTTAAGTATTGCAGATTGATTCCAAGCTTCATGTTCACCAAGAACAAGAGAACAACATGAACCAATCTTTGTAACCAACGAGTTAAAAGAATCCAATCTATATAACCTTCGAGTTATAAGAGTCACCAAGACAAAACTCATAGGTTTCATACATTGTGATCCGTGATAAAAAAGAGATGAAGATCACCCTCTTGTTGAAGAGGTCTTTGAATTTCATATGGGAATCAGTGTAGCAGTGACATCGTCTATGGAAATTAGACGTGATATGTTACCTAGCTTCACTCCATTCCATTTTAACAGAGTTGGGTTGTCCAAGAAGGAAGAGATCTATGTCTATAGGGATAAGCTTAAACATAGTTCTCTCCTACCGGGCCTAATTGATAGGATGTTTCGTGTCAATCAGCGTGAGCATCAACGTCAAAGGAAAAGTTGGTGGCATTGAAGAAAAAGATGCAAATGCCAGCTTAACTAGCTCTACTCAAAAGATGTTGCACCGAAGGAATGGCACGTCGGCAATGTTGAGATGAAGACGGACGATCCTAAGATATAGAAGGTGAGAGAAAAGAACACACATTGGCAATGTTAGTAGTAAAATGTACAATAGATACTTCTTTGTTAAAATAAAAGTAAAAAAGAATTTTTGAAGCGAAAGAGTCATAGTAAACTAAACTTTTAGCAACTTATGTTCATAAATTTTAAGGTAGCGAAGCATAATGTTAAAGTCGTAAAATAGCATTATTTAACACAAGTAAAATCAAAGTATATAAATGTTGTTGTCCCTTAGTGCAATGGGCACAATTTTGTTCTTAGAATCAATAACTTTTTCTTCACTGCAATCAAAGATAACTTTGTAACCAACGTCAAAAAGTTAACCGGTGGAGATAAGATTGATTTTCATGCCCTTGACATAGAAAACATTCTTTAGCTTGAACATTATACACTCAAATGTTCCAACGCCCATGATAGCTTCTTCACTGTTGTCACTAAAAACTACAATCGAACCATCATTCTCCACAAATTTTGTTAAGAGGGACTTGAGACCGGTCATGTGTCTAGACGATATGGGCATATTTAGTCATATAATTCATGCATTATCTTAATACTTTATGTTGTTTTTGTCTCAAATGTTGAACAAAATATAATTAGTTTAAAGTTTAATTTTCAGCAATAAAGACATGCTCGGAAGGAAAAGAAAGTCGAATTGGCGATTGGAAGCTCGGAATTTGGATTTTGAAGAAAGAAGATGAAAATGCAGAAGAACACAGCATGTTACCCTTATCAGAACATATAATTAGGAATCAATTGCTTGATTCTATTCAAGGCCTTGTATTTGGAAACAGAGCCATCCAGATTTATTTTGATTCGAAATATCCACTTACATCCAATAGGTGTATGACTGGAAGAAAGAACGAGAACCCTTGTCTGATTCTGAAGTAATGCATTGTATTAAAAGTCCATAGCATGTCACCACTTAGGATCTTTAAGTGTTTGGTTGTGGGTTTAAGGCTCGAGGGAGGAGGGTATTAGATGTAGGGTGGTGGTGTTAATGAGATTGGCATTAAAGTATTTTGGGTTGCGTTTTCTGTTTCAAGTTAGGTGATCAAATATAGTTACAACTGGTGGGGATGGTGGAGGGGCCACGTGAACAAGTGGTGGTAAGGGGGAGGAGGGTTGGGGAGGCGACGAATGTGGTGGTGCTGATGGAGGAGATGAGTTATCATCATCTATAGTAGTGGAGTTGGTTGGTAAAGTAGAGATGGGTATGGTGTTAGTGATAGAAGATGGAGGAAAACAAGGTGGATTTGTAGAGGTAGGAGGCACATCAGACTCAATAGAAGATGTAGAGCAAAAATTATCAGGAGTGAGTAGCGAAAAAGAGGTTTCAGTTTGGTATGCATAGATATGCTCAACATGGCGAGAGTGATATAAGCGATGAGAGGTGGGTTCATAATATTTATAGGCTGATTTGGATGAAGAATAACCAAGAAAGATGCATTTCTTGGATCTTGGATGAATTTTGGAAGAGAGGTAAGGTTTTAACCATGGGTAACATAAGCAACCAAAGGGTTTGAGCTTTTGATATGTATGAGATGTGTTATGTAGTTTGTCATAGAGGGATTGAAAAGCAAGAACTGATGTGGGTAGTCGGTTGATGAGATGAACAGTTGTTTGGAACGCATGGGTCCAAAATGTGAGAGGGAGACTAGCATGATGTAACAGGGAGAGTCCGGTTTCAACTATATGTCTATGGCGTATCTCAGCTATACCATTTTGTTTTGGTGTGTGAGGATGAGTAATAAAGTGAGATATACCATGTTGTTGGAGGTATGATGTGATTTTAATAAATTATTCTCCATTATCAGTAAATAAAGAGACAAGAGGGGTATTATAGTATTTTTCAACAAGGGTTCGAAATTGTGGAAACAAGGTGGAGACTTCAGACTTGTTTTTCATTGGGTATAACCAAATATAACGAGAGTAGAAATCAACAAATGTGACATAGTAAGTGTAGTCATCATTCAAGAGTTGTATTGGACCCTATACATCTGAATAAACAAGTTCCAATGGTTTAGATGCTTTGAAAGAGTTTGTACCAAAAGGTGATTTATGGCTTTTATTGATAGAACATGAATCACAATGAAACAAAATTGATGATACTTTATTACATGATAATCCTAAATGACTTAAAAGGAACTTGAAAACTTTGATAGACGGGTGACCAAGCCTGTGATGCCAGGAAATGATTGACTTATTGGAGATGATCGTTGAGTTTATTTGTGGTAGCTTACGAAGGGAACATATGGTTGTATAGTATATCTCATTGACGTTCACTCCCCATATGAGTATCGTTCCCGTGCACAGGTCCTTGACAAGAAAGAAAGTGGAGAAAAATTCAACAGAAACATAGTTAGATTTGCAGAGTTTAGCAACTGAGATAAGATTATTTCTTAACTGAGGAACGAATAAACATTATGAAGATTTAAAGGACGTGAAGAAGTTGGAAGACTAGAAGAACCAGTGTGAGAGATAAATAGGGCTTTACCATTGCCTAACATAATTTCATATGGTCCTCCATATTCTAATAGGGTGTGGAAAGATGTGGGGTTGGATGCTACATGATTAGATGCATAACTGTCAAACATCCATGGTGGTGGAGACGGAGAGGAGCTTGTTGAAGTGGTGTTGACCACTGGATTTGATGAAGAGCTCGTGTTAATTGTGATGTTGTTTTCTTTGAGAAATCGTGCAAGCTTCCTGCAATCTTTAGTATCGTGCCCAGGGATATTGAAGTATTGACAGTAGCTAGAATTGTGGTTACCTCTCTGATAGTTGTTGCTTCCACTGTGTTGACCAGGAGGGCGATATGATCTTACACCTGAGTTGTTGTTGTACCTGTTTGAGTTTCGGTTGTCACAGTTGGATATGGGTGGATATTTGTTGGAGTACTTTTGAGTGTTATTGACTGTGGTAATGACCAGTGTTGGTTCAGTGTATTTTAGGGTGCGTTCATGATATACTAATTTATCAAAGATATTAGGAAAAGTGATGGGCGTGTCTCTGATTTTAAGGGAATATGAGATATGTGTATAGTCTTCACCTAGTTGTCCCAGTATGTGGACAATTAGGTCTTCATCATCAACAAGACTTTGAGCTAAAGCAATGTCATCTGCTATGCTCTTCATATCATGAAGGAATTCAGTGATGGAGCGGGTACCTTTGGGATTGTTTGCCAATCTGGACTTCAATGAGATTATACGAGACCTGGAGACGCTAGCATAACTTTCAGTTAGGCGTTTAAATGCTTGTTGTGCAGTCTTAGCAGATGAGACAATTGGTTGGATAGTTTCTAAACAACTTCCAAGTAGAGCACCAAGAATAATTTGATCTTGGCGGAACCAGGGGAGATAAGTTGGGTTTGATTTTGTGTTGTCAGTGGACAAAACTTTTGGTGGAACTTCAGTAGAGTCTTTTATGTAGCCGTCAAGACCAAGCGCAGTTAGGGTTGTGACCACTTGCTTTCTCCAGATAGAGAAATTAATGGTGGTGAGTTTGATTGGAAAGTAAGTATGAGTGGTGACTTCAACAATGGACGTCATAGTGATTTTGATTTGAGTGGAAAATTTTGAAGGATCGACATTTGGAAAGACTCGAAGGAGCTACATGAGCTCTAATACCATATCAGAACATACAATTGGGAATGAATTGATTGATTATATTGAATTGCTTTACCTTCCTTATATAGGTTGAATATATTGTTAAATACGAGCTATTCTATAGAAGTACATATAGGAACTATATTGACTATACAATTGAATATACAACTGAATGATAACTGGGTAATTCTTGTGCACGTGTTGTATTCATGAGCTGGGTTGTTGTGTATTATCATTGGGCTTTGTATCCTTGGGCTCTATATCCTTAATAACCCTCACCAACACAGCGTGTTGTATTGGGGAATCCTGATAAAATAATGCATTGTCGTACACGCGTCTTTAGTGATCAACACGACGTGTTAAGTCCATAAACACGAAGTGTTGTGCCAATTTTCATAATCTATTTAAGTATCGTTTCTGCTCAAAACCCTAACGAATGCTTGGAGTTTTTATCGACTTTTAGATGTCAGAGACATCCCTAGGAGCTATATTTCAGAATTCGATTAGAGGCTTTGAATTGAAGAAATCTAAGGCAAAAAATCATTAGTAGCCTACTTAATTCCTTGGTTTACATTATGTTTGTGTTGATGAATTTCGTTTTTATGCTTGTTTCTACTAAAGTCATGGGCTAAACACCCTACTTTCATTTAGAGTAGAAGATCTTATGATTATGGTTTGATTTAGTGGCTTTGGATTATATTGATTTGATTATTTATCATGTTAAGCTTGTTAAAAGAACCTTATGTGTTAATGGTAATTATTTTTTATTGATTAATGAGTTATTAAGATTGCATGAACATCTTTCTTGATTGCTAACCTCTTATGATTTTGTGAAAACAAGATTATAAGCCTAGTGTTGTGAACATAACCTAGGGTTACCTAGAAAATAAGTAAGTTAATATGTGAGCTATATATGATGACCAACCATATATAAGTTAATTCAACCAACCAATTTAATTAACTACTATTACAAGTCTTGCTTGGTTCGAATTGAACACTGCTTGAATTGATCACTTGATCACTACTTGAAATGATTTGTTTGCTAAAGGATTAGTAATAGTGAACATGAACCTAAACACGTTAAAAATCGGTAATTAATGATATATTAATCTATTGCACTTGCCACGAAATCAACCATAGGAATAAGTGAAATGAATCTAAACGGAAGTCTCTTTAATATTATTAAATCTAGTTGTCTTTTGTTCTTCTTTCTAGTCGTTAATTGTTCTTGCTAAGTGTTTAAGTAATTGCTTAAGTTCTTAGTCTTTTAAAACTAGAGAAAACCCCCCTATTTAATTTATTGTTTAAATTAGATAATATTAGTAGTAATTTTAATTATTTACCGTTCCCTGAGTTCGATACCCTACTTACATTCACTAAACCGCTAATCAATAGGTACACCGCCTACTGTTTGTTTGTTTTTTGTTTAAGATAATTAGGATTAAAACTAGTATATTCCACACGTATCACTAGAGCACCCACTGTCAAAGAATAAAGTATGTTCAAGATTATAACTCGACTCTTGGACAACTTCAGAGGTATCAACGTCACACATGTTGAGATCACCATCATGGGAATCATTTATAAGAGCCATAAGACCCTTAACATTTAGCACCTGATCTTCAGATGTTTCCTCTTCCACCCATTCTTCACAATCCTTTTGTTTTGCAATGAAAGCTTTTGGCAGAAAGATGTTCTCCTTGTTCATGTGGGCCAACAACTTTTTGTACAAGACTTCATAACTCTTTAGGCTTTGAGCTTCTTTCTTCTCTTTGCAGTCTATGGAAAAATAGCCAGGTCTTTCACAATTAAGATAGTTACCTGAGTTTCTTTTATCTGAAGTAGATCTCCTTGTTGAACTGCCTCCCTTAAACTGAGCTCTTTGAACTCCATTTGATATGCTTTCTTCGCAACATTTGTCAATAAGTGCAACGCTGACAATAAGTTCATCAGTAGTTTCTTCATTACTCGCTTCACCCTGATCAGATTCATCCGAGTCGCTGATGAGATTCAATGCTTCCTTTCGAGAAACCAAAGCTACAGCCTTTTCTTTGCTTGAGTCCATTCATGATGTCTTTACGAAGAGCTTTGGTCTCTTCGTAATTTCGTAGATTTCTAAACAAGGAGTTCAGATCCATGAGATTAATATTCTCATTGTTTTTTAAGAAGATCATGGTGATGTTCCCATCCTTTTCCAAGGGAATCCAAGAATTTTAAAACTAACTCAGAAGAGTGCTTGACGACTCCCAACATGTGCATATCATTCACTAAACAATTAAACATGTTAAAGGTTTCAGTTAGAGATTCACCTTGCTGACCGAAAAATGCTCATATCTTCGATTGAGGTTGTTGATGGTTGTAGCATGAACCTCCATAGTGCCTTCATAAGCCACAATCAGTGTCTCCATCATCTCTTGAGCTGATTCACAGTTCTGAACTAAATGATACACAAGGTATGGAAGAGAGTTTCATATGACTGCCCTAGCTTTCACATTAAGAATGATAAGTGTCTTGGCGTCATCGTCACGACTAGTATTTGGCTTTTGCTTCAAGGGACCAACAGGAGCGTTGTTGTTAACCATAGGTTGATACATAGGAATGCGAGGAGCCTTCTCAACAATGTTAATCATCTCATAATCCATGGTTTCAAGAACAACCATAACCTTCGTTTTCCACATTATAAAATTTTGCTCATCGAATGGAGGGGGGGGATCTTGTAAAGAGCATATGATTTGGGATTACAGGATGTCGACATGGCAAATTCAATGTATCAAAGACCTGCTTTGATACCAATTAAAGGTTTGTATCGATGCGATACACTTCAAGTATAATTAACGAAAAACAAACTAACTAAACAAAGATCAAACAGAAAAATAAAGAACATGAGTAATCACAACGATGTCTTTCACCAAGAAATGAGTGTTCTCACCAAGAGAACGAAGGTGTAACACCCAGGATTTTGAAAGCCAAGAAAGTAAAGGAAACCCTAAATTTAAGAGGGACTCGACGAGTCCAAGGAAGGACTCGGCGAGTCGGAGCGGGATCCGGGTCGATAAGAAAGTGACCAACTCGACGAGTCGGCCAAGTGGACTCGGCGAGTCTGGTCTGTGCGAGGAAAACCCTAAATCCGGGGCTTGGAGCCTATTTAAGCATCTCAATCTTCTTCCTAGGGCTCCTTTACAGCCTCTCACACCCAGAACGATGCACCTTAAGCCCCCATTGTGTTCATTCAAGCTTTTAGCCATTTTTGAGTGGTTTTAAGGAAGAAGAAGGAGTGGGAATCTTTGAAGCATCAAGGAGTGGTCTTGGATCCGAAGTTTGGGAAGCATTTCAGAGCATTGGAAGGTATTAAGTCGTTTCTCTTCTCCAGATTTTCCTTGGTTATGAGCTTTGGGGCTTTTAAGCCATGTTTAAGACCAATCTTGAGCTTGAGGTCCAGATCTGAGGTTGCTACCTCAGATCCATGCTTGTTTTGGTATGGAATCCCATAAAGTATCAGCCATTGGGTGGAAATTAGAGTCTCTTGGTCCTAAACCCTAGCTATGGGTGTATTTTGCCTAGATCTCACTCTCTACACGTAAAGTTTGCAACTTTACATGGGAAATAGGCTTGGGGAGGGTAGATCTACAGTTTGGAGCTCATGCATGACTCGGAAGTCCTCTGCATGTAAGTGGATCTTAGTGGACTCGACGAGTCCTTTGAGTGGACTCGGCGAGTAGCTTGAAGATGAGGAGGAACTCGACGAGTGGGATGAACAGCTCGTCGAGTCGGATGAAGATGGGCATGAAATCGGTGAGTTGGATGAACAACTCGGCGAGTTGGATGAAGATTGTCGTGTGCTCGGCGAGTCTGTTCTTAGACTCGGCGAGTCAGCTTGGGTGGTCCCAAACCCTTCGAGTTAAGACTTGAGTCAGCGAGTCGAGCCAGGACTCAGTGAGTTGGTCAGGACAGGAATCGGGAATCAGTAAACTCGGCGAGTCAGGGGCTGACTCGGCGAGTAGAGTCGCGAATGGAAGGACTATGGATTTATGAACTCGGCGAGTCAGTAGGGTGACTCGACGAGTAGGGTTGACCTGGAAGGTTGACTTTGACCAGAGTTGACTTGGTTGACCTTTGGAGGTCAGTTAGACTAAGTGTTGGGTTGTTATTGGTAGCTCGGGGAGCTAGCAGAGCAGCAGTTCGGAGTTAGCGGTCAGGTAGCGGTCAAAGGGGTTAGCAGCAGCAGTTCAGCAGTATCAGGTGAGTTTCCCTTTGTATGAATGGGTCTACGGCCACAATGCCGGCCCATGTAGTTATGAGTAGAAGACCCGGGGGTTAGCCCTAGGCATAGTATGCTAGTATGATATTTGGACGAGGTCCAATGACAGAGGGCGGGTGCCCAAGGAGCGGTTTATGTGATAGTTTATACTTGTTGTCTGTGTGATACTTGTATGTGCCTGGTAGGGAGGTGAGTGAGGGCGAGGTCCCGTATCTCACCAATAGCAGAGTGTGGATGGTGTTCCACATCTCAGTAGCAGCAGAGCAGGGGCGAGGCCCAAGTTAGGAAAGAAGTGAGGGTGGGCTGGGCCCGAACCTCACTATCAGCAGGAGTATGGACGAGGTTCCATGACTCATCAGTAGCAGGACTCGGGCGGGGCCCAGAGATAGGCGAGGCCTTAGCGCAAGAGTTGTTAGTATATGTTTAGCTTATGTAATATTATGTGATATGTTTATGTGCTATTATATGTTAGTGGGCGAGGCCCTGTGACAGGCGAGGCCTAAGTGAAACAGATTTGTATCCGAGCGGGGCTCGAAGCCAGGCGGGGCCTGGAGCGGCGGGGCCGTTATAGCGGGTGAGGCCCGAAGTAGAAGGGCGAGGCCCAGGATAGCGGGCGTGGCCCAGTATGTGCAGTATGTGATTTTGCGTGGTATGTGGTAAGGTGGGGAACTCACTAAGCTTTGTGCTTACGGTTTTCAGTTTTGCTTTCAGGTACTTCCGGTAGCGGAGGGAGGAGCTCGGGGTGATCGCATGGCACACACCATAGAGTAGTCAGCCTGGGAATGTTTACTCTGATAATAAACATGTGTTTTGAAAACTTATACTCAGATTATGTTTTGGAATGATGTTTTGTTTAAAGTAATGTTTTATTAAAAAGAAATTTTTGGTCTTAAATTTTGGGATGTTTCAGAAGGTCACAAAGACATTCACCAAGACTTACATTAGGGTTTCACCCTAATGTTGAATATACACAAAACTATTCTAGTGAATCCCTTCAATCAAAGGATTGTATTTAATCTATAATAAGAACTGATCCTTATCACCAAGATATCGAATCTGTTATTTATTATATATTTACAGATAACTGCCTAATATACAAATATTACATAAGATCATTATCTTCACGCTGACATTGATAAGGTCATGAGGCATTGGCGCCAGCGGTCAACGTATAAAGTGTTTGACTCATCTGACCATAAAATGTGACCTTACAAAACTTCATTTCTTATTTGTTTTCTATCGTTTACCTTGAAATTTAATAGTATTAGGTTTAGTTTAGTTTAGTTTTTTTTTTTTTTTTTTTTTTTTTTTTTTTTTTTTTTGTTTTTTTGTTTTTTTTTTTTTTTTGCAAAAAAACGAATACCAAAACCATAGGTAAGGTATGCCACTTACGGTGTAGAAGTTGTTAATGCATAGATTGTGCATTAACATTTTGTACACCGTAGATTACATACATCTATGGTTTGCGGTGCTTTTTGTTGTTTCTAACATTTATAATGATATAGTTTTATTATGTGATCTGTTATTTGACTTGGTTCGATAGTTTGATCCAAAAAAATAATTGAATCTCAAAAACGTAACAGTAGATTATTTGATAGAAACACTATATGACAGCTGCCACCTACGGTTTTGTTCTTGATGTTCATCCAAACATCAAACGGTAGTTTTGTTGAGAGCATAGTGCAATATGAACACCCTAATTAATTTTTTAAATATTTTTATTGGCTGAAATTATATTGTTTTGTGGAAAAAACTGATTATAAACTATTAATTATTGGTTGACTTTTTAAAAAGTGATCAATAGGGTGTTCAAGGGGTGTCTTATTAGCAACCCGAAACCGTAGGACTATTTCCGAAACAGTAGGCGTGTTTGATAGTCTACGATTTTATAGACTATTTTTAGCTATTCCAAATATTTGACTACTAAATAAAAAAAAAATAATAGGTAAATTGATTAGTTTTGTCATTTTTCTCTACTGTTAATTATTTATATTGATAATTTTATTTATTTAGTGGTAATTGACGATTTGAAAATCTGATGGGAAGGATCTTGAGAAACTAATTAACTTCTTGGGTTTTGGGAAAAACTTTGGGTCAGAAGTCAGGTATCCGCCTTTGAAGACCGAAATTTCGGCGCATTTTCAGCTTTAACCCCGCTATTTCTATTTATTTACAATTCTGCACCCAACATAAATCTGCCTCCTATAATGTATGTTTAGTCTTTTGGGCTGTTTCAAATAAAGTAACATTTTGTGGTTGGTTTCTGTTTAACGTCTTCTTTTATTGAAACACTTGTTAATATAATATAATAGAAATAAAAATTTAAGATAAGTACAGATTACTAAAACTTATATAAGTAAAAATTTGGTTAATCTCAAACTTAAAATCAATAAGAAAGGCTAATAATTTCTCTTTAATTCTTTCAAACTTATACTAATAGAATCCATTTTTTGAAATGACCAACCAACAAATTTTGCAACATGTTTCCAAAAACCATGCATCATGTTAACATCTCACCCAACCAATATGTATTAGCTCCAAGCACGCTTCCTTGAAAAATAAAATAAATAAAAGTTAAATGATATCCAAAAGTTAAACAAATCTTTATCTTTAAGTGGAAAAGTTTAAGGAAATTGAATAATCTAATCATAATGTGAGTAAGATGTATTTCAAGAAAATAACTAAAAATTTTTGTTTTTGTAAAATAATCACCAAGTCTGTCGGAGCATTCTGGATCAAAGAAAATATTTTTATGATAAAAAATATATATTTCAAATTGATATTCCTGAATTCAAACTAACATTTTGGATTTCGGATTGAAATCTCGTAGTTCAGAATAATTATATATAAAAAAAAAAAAAAACTCTAAAATTTAATCTGATGAACAATTTTGAAATTTCAAAAAGAAAATAGTTTTTTACAAAATCCAACAAAAAGTTAAACAAAAATTTTAAATAGAAAATATACAGTATTATGGCTTAAAATCAAATATTTAATTGAAAAACGGTGATGCTAAACATTTGAAATAGACTTTTCGGATATATGTATTCGAAACAAATTGAAAAAAAAATTCATAAATTGAATAACATTGAGAATATGGGAGTTCACATTTCTTCATCTACTCCATTACATTGTGATAACAAAAGTGCGATACAAATTGCGAAGAATTATGTTTTTCATAAGCGGACGAAGCACATTGAGATTGATTGTCATTTTACTTGTCATCGCCTACAGCTCGGGACCATTTCGCTTCCGTTTGTTTCATCAACCTTGCAGCTTGCGTATATTTTTACGAAGGCTCTATCGGCTTCTCAGTTTCGGTTCTTATGTGACAAACTCTCAATGCTAATTGTTGCGGCATTGTGAGTTTGAGAGAGGATGTTAGCCTATATATTATTAGCCCACTTGTTTATAGTCCTTTTAGCCCATTAGGATTTTTGTCTAGCTAGTATTTATATTCGTTTTATTCTTTGTAGTTTTTTTTTTCATTGAGAATCCTAATAATTTCTTTTTATTATAATTATATGGTAATGTTATCATCTAAAATAAAACATTATGAAGAAAAATAATTATTTTTTAAAACTGAAACTTCTTTTTGGAAGACCCCAAATATAATAGTTAGATTTAAACCATTTGAGCTTTAAGAACAAAATTATGTTGTTTAGATTTCAATGTCACAAGCTCCAATATTGGGTGGTATACTATTTAAATATTTAGTAAATTATATATATATATATATATATATATATATATATATATATATATATATATATATATATATATATATATATATATATTAAGATGATTAGTATATAATATTCTTTTGTCATAACATAATAATATATATTTTATATATTTGTAGTGTATAATCCTTTAAAACATAAATTTTTTTATATATAGCTAGAATGTGTTGTGTATAAACGTCTAAAAAGAATATATCCCTTATTTTGGATTATTTTGACTTTTAAATGGAAACGATTGTTTCCAAAGTAGCAACCGAAATCTTCTAATTATTTTGTATCGAATATCACTATCGCCTCAGGAAGTCGAGACCGGAATAATAGACGGAATTGGAAAGAATAGAGAGATGAACATGGGAAAAAGAAATAGAGAAAGACAAAATTTGTCTCCATTATTGTATTCTACTACCTTTATAATAAATAATAATAATAATATATTCAATCGAATCTAAAATAAACGAGGCACACCTTGGAATCGGTATTGATTCCACCTGCAATTTGTGAAGCCTTTTGCATCCAAGCCACCAGAAATAAAGCAAAACTATGGTGTAGACGTGTAGTTCATATATACTACCACCCGACACCATATATAGCTCTTTCAAATATACTAATATATAAACGTTGGATTAGTGTTTAAAAAAAATAAAAAAAATTAAGCATCTATCAAAGAGGAATAGTTGTAAAAGAGTGTGACTAACAAAGATTTTTTTGAACAGCTAAAAGATTCATATATACCAAAAAAAACAAAAAGTTAAAAGAGGGTTTTGGAGCCAAGATACCCACATAATAAAATTCTGAAAAACCACAAAAAACATATCAACAATTAAATCAAAGATAAGTTATTTTCTCCTCATGGACTCTTTAAATACAACAAGTTTCTATACTTCCAAATCATCCATGACCTGATGATAGCATCAATCACATATTTCTTTATCCTTAAAACTTTCTTTATCCTTAAAACTTGAAACGAATCCAGGCATGTAACCAAATCCAAAGGGCTCAAATATGAAGGCAAATCCATGTTTAACCAACTTGAAATCACGTTCCAAGTTCTATTAGCAATATGATGTTGGTGATTTGTTGTCATCAATATTATTTAAGTGTAACGGATTTTTTTGTTGACCAAAGGTGGTCTTGGTAAATATTAAACAAGTAAGGAAGGTGTGGATTACACACTTGTTTAAGTTTGATCAAGTTTTCAAAGTACACTGTCATTTAGGGGCGAAGCCCCCAAACGAACGGGGGTCCGGGGGCAGCGCCCCTTGGAGCGGGGTCCGGGGGCAGCGCCCCTTGGAGCGGGGTCCAAGGGGTAGAACCCCTGGATGGGGTCGAGCGGCCAGGTCACGCGGAAATTTTTTTTATATAGGGTATGTTGCTATATAAAAATTGCATTAGAAAATCGTATTTTTAGAGAATTGACCATTATTTGACCCTTATCCAAACTTCTGTTTTATGTCAGCTTTTACAGTTTATGACAGTTTGAAACTGTCATATGACAGTTTTCAGACAAAGATCATAAATTCGGTTTTTGGTCTCATTTTCTGGTACAGACGAAATTATCATCAAAGCATTCTAAATTCTTGTCTCTCTGAGTCTTATCCAATAAAGAATATTGAGAGTACCACCCAAATGCTTTAATCTGAAAGTGTTTTACACAATTCTCAGAATTCCAAGCCTTACTATACCCCAATTTCTAACATATGACACTCAACAAAAAGATGAGGCAACGATTCCTTTTGCATGCTACAAAAAGGGGACAAAACACTATTTATCACAATACCTTTAGTAGTCAAATTCGGCGATTTGGAAGTCGGACTAAACAAAAGCGCCAAAAGAAAATATTTACCTTTCGAGGGATGAACTTATTCAATGTCGTTTCTTTTCCATTATCCGATAACATCAAATCTTCATTTTGTTTGTCTCTTTAATAATAAAATTATCTTCTATACTAATGCCCTTACTCCAAGAGTCCATTCCATCCTCAAGATTAACTTCAACTAACATATTCATAAGGATATTAAATTGGTCAAACTTCGTACCTTATTAGGGTTCCTACGCCACTTCCATCTTCCTCGATTATTAACCCATCTATCTTATAGGGTACAAACTTTATTATTTTTAACCCATAAAGCATCGGAAACCGAATACATAACAGAACATTACCGATCCACATGTCTTTCCAAAAGAGCACATCAATGCCATTATGTCACACCCCAAAACCAATAACGGCGGAATACGTTTCGAGGTGGATGACGTAGTGAACAGTATCATCACAATTGCATAATAGTAGAAACAAGAAACATACAACCATAGTATTATATAGTGAATTTAATTACAAGCGTGTGTAGTAATGTTTAACAATCACCCAAAAGTAATTCAAAAATACGAGATGGGTCTTGTGTGCTCCATCTTCTCCAAAATGCTGCGTCTGAACCTGTCTATCTTTGACCTGAAGATACAAGTTATTTTGAAAACGATTATCAGCATAAAGCCGGTGAGTTCATAAGAGTTTAGTGTGAGTTTTTGTATACAAAGCATTAGTGTTAAAAATGTGTCATGTTCATAAGTAGTAGAACTTAGAAAATCCCCTATTTTCCAAGAAATACATTGTAAGTGACCATATGTGAAAAGTATGCATTCTTTATCTCTTTGAAAACAATTTATTGTAAAAATACTTTGGCAAATCTCCAAATGACAAATGTGATAGGATAAGTTAAGCCCGTGATTCATGATAGAGGTGCGAGCTTCCTTTAGTGATAGATACTTACTTACTTCGGGATGTGGTTTAACATTTAGTATAGTATTTTAGTGTAGTTGTAGGGTATTCCTTGTATATTACCAATAGTGTGGATAATAGTGGATCCCATGACCTTCCCGGTCATGCACAGTGTAGTGAAGTAGTGGCATCCCTGGGCCTGTACGGCACGGACTGAGTTAACAGTCGGGATGTAATAGCGTCTGCCCCGTATAGATCTATACATGTAGAGTCGTCTCCTGCTGGAACACTCCGGGCGTAGTGAATAGCGAATAGAGTATCTCGTAGCGGGTTAGTGTATTATTGTTTGTTTAGTGTTTACTCTATGGTTATAGTGTAGTAATCTTTTAGTATTGATCATAGTGTATTCTCTTACTAGTGTATCGTCTAGTAATAGTAAGTATTATAGTGTAGATAGTGATAACTTTAGCGAGTAGTAGCGGTAGCGACCCTAACCATACCTAATATGGTTATCTTAGTGGGGATGTTTCTTAGCACGTTAGTGACTTTAGCATTAAGTGAAAGCAGTAATATTCGTATCCCATACTGATATACAGATTTTATATAAGTAAGAAATCAACGACAGTCGGACGGATAACTACTACCTTAAGCCCACAATCAAACAAGAACAGGAAATAAGGCGAGATATCGGTCCTAAGTCCTCCAAGTCTTATTTATATAAATATATCAGAGTGGTTACATTTTATAAGCAAATTGATTAAATAAAAGTATTTTTCCAAGAGAACATTTAAATTCTGATTCACTGTTTAAAAATAGTTTGAAAAGGGTAAAACCCGTTTTTAAGGCATAGGGACAAATCACATGTGATTTGAACTAAGAGTAGTGAATCACATGTGATTAATCCTTGAAACTCGGAAATCGTTCTGTAAAACTTTGCATAAACATTTATAAGCAACTTGTATCTTCCCCCTAAAACATGTAAAACACTTGAAAGGTTCATTAAAGGGGTATGAACTCACCTGAAATCGCGGAAATCGGGTGGATCGGGTAAATCGGGTAATGGTGTCGATTGAGCGTTTGGTACCAAATAACCACTTGAGCACCTTTTAGGACCCTAATGTCATATGAAATATGTATTTTACAAGAAGTTAATCATCTTATGCTTCTCATTATAGTATTTGGACATTCTAGTGTCGTTTTCGGGGTTTTAAGGCCTATAAAGGGTTCCCGGGAGTGGTACAAGGCCATGAATGATTTACGGGAGGGTCCATGAGTTCACTCTTTTAGAGTTTATGGCCTAAAAGCCACCCATTGGGAGTTTACGGCCGTAAGCCCCCTAGGCTTGGCCGTAAACTCTTGTGACACTCCAAAATGTGTGTTTAGGGCCTTATCTCACTTCCTTGATTTAGTGGTGTGTGTTTTGGACCAAGAGGGAAGGATTAAACATCTTCATTTGTGATATTTTTGGGGAGCTTACGGCCAAGACTTGTTCTTGGGCCGTAAACTCCTATAAGTCCTTCAAGATGAAGGTTTTACTTGTACAACATGGTCCCAAATGGCTTAGAAAAATCCTAGAAGGCCCTATAGTGAGTTTGGAACAATTTGGCATCAATTTTTGGGGAGTTTACGGCCCAAGAACATTCTTGGCCGTAAACTCTTCATTTGGTGTCAAAATGAGGTGTTTAATGGTACAACACACTTCCAAAGGCCTTAGATAAATTCCTTTCATGCATTAGGGTAGTTTAGGGACTTGTTTGACACAAAAATTTGGGTGTTTACGGCCCAAGCTTAGCCTTGGCCGTAAACTCCTCTTTTTGTGTTCAAATGATGTTGTTTAATGCCTTTAAGTGTTCCTTGGAGTCAAGTCTAATTTACCAAACATCCTAGAAGTGCTTTTGGAGCCTTAAACATGGATTTGTGGGGTGTTTGAGGTGTTTACGGCCTAAGCACATGCTTGGGCCGTAAACTCCTTTTTAAGCATCATTTTCTTGTGTTTTAAGGTCCAAACCCTTCTAGTTATAAGCCTTAATTAGTATACTAACATACAAGAAGGAAAAACTTGGTCTTTGGCTTGGTTTTGGGGGTTTACGGCCTAAGGAGCTTCTTAGGCCGTAAACTCCTCTTTGAACCTTGATTCCTATGATTTTTGGCCCTCAATTTCAATGAAGCATGTCTAGAATAAGTTAGGGGATGAGTACTTACGTTTGGAAGTCGGAAATTAGCGGAATCGGGGCCGATTTCGAGTCTAGAGAGAGAAAGTAGAGAGAGTGGGTGTGTAGCAAATGAGTGTTCAAATGTTGTGCACACCCATTGCATATGTCTCGGGAATCGCACCCGATACACGGCTACCCGATGTTTAAAGTTAACTGGGTTAAAACTTTTTACCCGGGTGAAGTGGTTGAAAAGGTAAAACAACTCTATTAGGTTAAACGGGGTTAACACATATGAATTATATTACTTATGATAATATTAAGTCATGCATAGACTTAGATATTCGGATTTTGACGGTTCCAAATATTACATAAATAACGTATAGCGACACGTTCCGTTAGTGAAAATGGGGTTTGTAACGGAATTAGATTTGGGGTTGTCACACATTAACTTTTCTATGTAGAGAGGACATTGAAATAACACCAGTCACATTCATTTTGTACCAAGCTAACATGTTTCTCGGCCAAACACCTTGACCCCGTGGTCTTTGACCCTCCAAAGGAACGACCTGTTTCCCATTGTAACATCCCGAAAATCATGATATAAAATATTTTTTTTTAGATTAGTAAATCGTTAATACATATATTTCCCATAAAACCAAGATTTAACAAAACATCATCAAATCAGAGTAATTCACAAAATGCGGAAACATGTGGTGTGTGCTCTGCAATCATCCCGAACTTTTCCAATTGAAAACCGGAGTACCTAAAACACAACCTGAAAACCGTAAGCACAAAAATTAGTGAGTTTCTCAAAATACCATACACCATACAACCACAAATTATCATGCAACATACATATATTTACTTTGGGCTCCCCCATGGTCTTTGCCTGGCATATTATGGGCTCCCCTATGGTCTTTAATCCAAGTTACATGACCTCCCCCATGGTCTTTCATGCAAGTATCACAAAGACAACTAACATTCCACATAACAAGCAATGGGTCGGCATTGGTGCCTTCAACCTATGGATATAGTGAGAAGACTCACCTCGATCCGCTGCAAATCAGATAACACTCGGTTGTCGAACTGGAAATCCCACACTAACAATAAATAAATCCCAATTAATAATTATGTCATAATTCATTAACCGTGGCCTCAACTCATAAGTCTTGACTCCTAGGGTAAAAGACCATTTTACCCTTTCCTTAATGGGCCCAACCCAAACTTAGCCCAAGGCTCACTGATGGCCCAACAACATAACTCAAGGCCCAATCTATACCTAAGGCCCACTCAAAGTTCTAAGGCCCAACCAGAGCCCAAACAACTAATTCATAGCCCAACGAAACAATCCAGCCCAATTGAAGCCCACTCCTAGAGAGTCCAAGTCTAAAAGCCCAATTCCCATCTAATCAGACGTACGCACGACATACAAGGCTTGTAAGCACGACATACGTCGCTGGTCCAAAAATGAGCATCATAGGCAGAACGCACATCGTTCCCCGGTGGTACGCACGACGTTCCCCGGTGGTATGCACGACGTTCTTGGCGGCTACCCAAAAGTCATCCCAATGACTTAATCCATTAAGCCAAACGTCCAAAACCTCAGAATAGCTAAATATAAGTGACTTGATCCATAAAGTTGAAGGGTTTAAGCCTTTGCATGGCTTAATGAATCCCAAACACCAAAGATGAACTACAAAATGTCAAAATAACTCCTAAAATGTCTTAAAACTTCTTAATATCTTAAGACCTCAATCCAAACTTCTAGATCTGATTTCAAGGGACTTCTTAAGTCATGAAGTTTCCAACTTTATGACTTGGCATAACTCAATGGGACCCAAATCAAAACCCTAAGTCCCAAACTTCATCAAATGACTACCAAATCATGCATGAAAGGTTTATACCCATAAAGATCTACACTTTAGGACTACATAACCTCAATAAGGACCAAATATGAAGCTCAAAGGTTCTGGAGTAACCTCTACTCACAAGAACCACCTCAAAGGGACCAAAACCATAGAAAAATACCACTTAGCTAGATCTACATGAAAAAGTTGTCAAGGTTGAGACTTTATACCTCCAGAAGATAGATATAGGTGCACAAAGCTTGGATCCAAAAGCTCCAAGTCAAGCAATGACTCTTAAAGATGTTTCTTCTTCTTCCTCAAGCACCAAAAACACACATAAATCACTTTGAAGCTCAAGAATCACTCAAATGGAGGCTAGGGTTTCGTTCTTAGGGTTAGAGAAGATGGAGGCTGAAGAATGGAATAGGTTTGGGTCCATAATGATGCTTACAAAGGGGCCAAACCCTAAAAACGAACTTTTGAAGCAGCCTAACGAACGCCTGACGTTACCAAGTTGGCTCGTGTCTAATTTCCTTCTTGAACGCCATGCATTCCTACCTGGTACGCCATGCATACCCGTTTTGGCCCAAAACCCTTATAACTTCAAATGGTCATAACTTTGCATCCCTTATCCGTTTTTGACGTTCTTTATATCCACGAAAATGTAACAAGAAGCCCTACACTTCTATCAACTTTATTTAGCCTAAAAACCAACCGAACTAAAATCCAAAATTCATAAAAGGCCCGAACCAACGCCTTTATCGATACCCTTGGGCTCTAAAGTGCAAACCAAACCCTTTGATCACATAACCAACATCACCCACATCTAAATGGGTCTAAACATTTCTTCCCGAAGGCCCTAAGACTTATGATAACTGATGATCGGGCCACGGTCCCAAATAATGAACTGATTCGAAACCGAGCGTTACAACTCTCCCCCACTTAAATTCGATTTCGTCCTCAAAATCATTCTTTACCATTCCCGACAATCCCGACAGCCCGAAGGACACAATCACAACCTTAAGCATACAACGACCTTCCTAGGAAACCAAACCTATCCCAACCCGAAGAAGACGAATCCATAATCCTATGCAGAAAACCAACCCCACTTTATAAGCAGGTACGCTTAGCGTACAAGCCTCCAAGCAAGTACGATGCGCGTACGTGCTGAGTACGCCCCGCGTACTCGGTCTGTTGGGCCTCGCATGTTTGGGCTATCGTTTGGGTTTCGCTTCTTGGGGCATTGTTGGGCCATCTGAGAACACGTGTTTTGGACTAGGGAAAAATTATTGGGATTTAAGGTAAGGCCCACGTAAGGGTTTGGGCCCAATTTGTAAAATTGGGCCATAAGTGGGCTATGGATGATTATTTGGTTTGTGGGATTTTTTTGATTGTGAGTTTGGGCCTTAGTCATGGACCAAACTAGGTGACGGGTCAAATGGCCTTTTTACCTAATATATGGATTGTTCGATTTGGATTGGAACCCAAATGTTAATTGAATGTTATCTATGTTGATAACGTGGAGATTTTAACGGATCTGTGGACAGAGATTTATTTGTGGGTTCAGCTGTCGAGGTGAGTCTTCTTCTGGTGCTCGTGAGTCGAAGGCACCAATGACGACTCACTAAGTTGTGTATGTAGGATGCTAGCTGTCTTTATGACTCTTGCATGTTTGTATGAGCCTCTGTGGTAGAATAGTTGTATCTGTGGCGACCAACTGAATCTGGCTATTATTATTGCGTTATGTTTTTTTATGTGTGACTGGAATACTAATAGTCTCAAGGGTTGCTGATAGCCCACTGAGACTGCCGATAGTCCCTAGGGTTGTTGTTAACCTATACTTGTTTATTTTTGATGTGTTGTATGTGGTATTTTAGGGAACTCACTAAGCTCTATGTTTATGGTTTCAGGTACTTCTGGTTCGAAAGGGGAGGTCCCAGCTTGATCACAACGCTTACACCCATATTTTCCGCAACCTTGAGATTTTGGGATTGTACTCTAATAAATGTGTTTTTTTACTGTAAAATATCTTTAAGTGTTTAATTAAATGATTAGTGGGTGTTTTAGTTGTTTTAAAAATGAAATTTTTACCTTCATATTTTGGGGTGTTACACAGTTCTGGGGACGAACTTTCATATTTCGGGAGTTCAAGGCTTATGGAACCCCAAAGTTCTTCATGAATAAAGACCTTATAGCCAACAGGCGGTGGAGTGCAGACATGCGGAGCACTCAACAGACGAGCTTTTGTCGTGAGGTATCAAGGGTGAGGTTTGCATCTTCCTTTATGAGGAATTGAGCTCGCGACTGGTGGGAGAAGGTTGGTCATGCATTGGGAGCATAGGTCGTGGAGGCTATGACCTGGCCTGATTTTTTTACTAGATTTAGGGCGGAGTTTGCACCCGCTATCGAGGTGTAGCAGTTGGCGAGAGAGTTTCAAGACATCGCCAGACGACGGCGACTGTGGTGGAGATCACCACCAAGTTCAGGGAGAGAGCTTTGTTGCTTCTGTAATATGTTATGGACGAGGAGATGAAGAAGACGAGATATTATGATATATTGAGGGATGACATCGGGGAGTTTGTCAGCATTTTAGGATGAAGGAATTTAGAGAACATGATTGATAGAGTCTGGGAGCAGGAGATTGAGTTGGAGCTTCGAGCGAAGCAGAAGCCAGCTCGGGTTCAAGTAGTTGAGGGCCCAACGAAGAGGACTAAGACTTTTGATTTGCGATCTAGAGGCTAGCAGGTTCGGGACCGCTGGGGCAAGTGCGGTAAATCGCAAAATGGAGTTTGTAGATCAGTGGGTTCGGGTTGCTACAGGTGCGGCAAGACTTGTTATATTAGTCGAGATTGTCCTATGGGATTGGGTTCTTATTTGCTTTCATTGCAATCAAAAGGGCCACAAGAATTTCGATTGTCCGAGGTTATCAGGTGATGGTTGTCGAGACCACCAAATAAAAAAAAACTAAATATGGCGACATACAACAACAAATTGTAGTAGCGGTAATAGGATCGAACCACAAAGATTGGCTCCAATTCAATTTTGTGCATTTAGCTTCTATAAAATAAAAGTATATAACGATAGGGTTTTTTTTCTTGAAATATGAAATGCGATAAAAACAAATTTATAAAAAAAACTAAAATAACAAAATAGAAAAAGCTATAAAACAAAACATTCCAATATCGGGATAAATCGCAAGTTCAATTACTTGACTAATCATTATAATTTTGTGGTGCAATAAGTTTGATGAATTCTAATTTGGCTATAGCAATCTAAAAAGTTTGAGATTACCTAGACTTTTCTTAGTTAATACAATGGTTATAAAAGCTAATAACACATTTTCTTATTTAAAGTCATCATTTCAATGTAACATGTAATTAATGAAAATTAACTAGCATTAATATTTAAAAGTTACCAAATCCAAAAGGAGTCAAAATGCTTTCATTACCATGTTGGAAAAATACTTTCGTGATCGTGTGAAAGGAAAACAATCACAAGAACCATTTGTTGCTTGTTAATTTGAAAATCTATTACATAATCAAGAAATTAACCACCTAATTAAACATTCACAAATCTAAACTCATGATTAAAGACATTAACATAAATAGATGTTTTACTAGAAAATATTTCCGTAGAATACCATCAAAGTCCACACAAAACTACGCCTAATCAATTAATTGTTCTATTCATTCACCCAATATTGGAAATAAAAACTAACTACTACTACTAATCATGGGTGAAGGTTATAAAGGGCCAGGAGGGGTGCTAGCCCCCCCCCCCCCCCCCCCTGATTTTTTTAATAGAAGTGTAAATAGCCCATGATTTTTTATCTATATTAAGCCATATACATTAAAAAATTGGGTTGTGCACCCCCTGGCTACTGGAATCAATTGATCGTGTCCACTCCAGTAATCACTTAACCAGGTTTTTTTTTCCTGTCTTCAGAATGCAGAAATCATAATCCCTCAGTTCTGTTTAGTGTTTAACTGCCCTGCGCCCATGCTGGAATCAATGAATAATTTCAATTATGTTTAACTATTTGACTATTTTCTCATAAATCAAAATCATACATGCTTGATAGTTTTCAATTCTATTTTATCATGTAATTATTATTTAATTAATTTATATTTCTGATTGTTAGGACTTAGGACTTAAGATCATTTTTAGTTAAATGATTTCTCATAAACAAGATCTATATAATTTAGGAGCATTGTTGGTTAATTGATTTCAGAATTTTGTAAAATTTTGCAGAAATAAGATTTGTAGAAATAAGCTTTTTTTGCAGAATTGGATTGTTGGTTTATGAAATATGAGATTATAATTTCAATTTTAATTTTTATAGATACAATCATACAAAGCTTACAATTTTATGGGAACGATGAAAACCATTGATTCTTTTTTCAAAAGAAAGAATGATGATGAAGAACCTCATAATGAAAATCAACACAATAAACGTCACAAAGCTTCAACAAGTGAGTCGCAACCGCAAGAACATGAAAATAAACAAGAGAATGATATTTTTGAAGCTACACAATCAAATCCTAATAAAGTGGATCTTAAAAATCTAGAAAGAGATCCCGCTAAACGAAAACAAATGTGGGAATATCCGATTAATTTAAGGGAACAAGTAAGACGAACTTATATGACTTTAGGACCTTTCCAAATACATCTTCAAGAATATAATGCTAAAGGTTCAAAGAAACATCCTCGTAGATTCCAATATTCTTGGTTCAACATTTTACCTAATTGGTTAGAGTATTCTCCAACAACACATGCTTCTTATTGTTTTATTTGTTATGTATTTAATGATAAACCAAGTGTGTGCCATGGTTACGATGCATTTACTGTTAAAGGATTTTACAATTGGAAAAAAGTTAATGATGGGAAAAATTGTGCATTCTTGAAGCACTTAGGTTGTTCACAACATAGAAATGTTGTTACGTTTGCTGAAAACTTGATGAATCAAGCAACACACGTTGAAAATATCACAATGAAGCAAAATGAAGCACAAATGCTAAAGAACCGTTTACAATTAAAAGCTTCAATTGATACAGTTCGTTGGTTGACATTTTAAGCTTGTGCTTTACGAGGACATAATGAAACGCCCAATTCCAAAAATCGAGGTAATTTTCTTCAATTACTAAAACTTTTAGCATCTTATAATGATGAAGTTGCAAATGTTATATTAGAGAAAACTCCTTTTAATTCAAAGTATACTTATGGAGATATTCAAAAAGAATTCTTAGTGTAACGACCCAAAAATAATGACTAAAAAATTCCTTTAAAACATTACTAAAACCATATTTATAAAACCATATTATAAGTCATAACATAATTTCGGAGTATCAATTCAAAACATGTTCTTATTATCAGAGTAAAACATCCCAGGCTGACTAACTATGGTGTGCGCCATGCGATCATCTCGAGCTCTTCCCTCCGCTACTGGAAGTACCTGAAACCAAAACTGAAAACTGTAAGCACGAAGCTTAGTGAGTTCCCCAACCTACCACATACCCTGCATAATCACATACTGCAAATACTGGGCCATGCCAGCTACTTCGGGCCTCGCCCACTACCTCGGGCCTTGCCCGCTACAACGACCCCACCGCTCCAGGCCCCGCTTGGCTTCGAGCCCCACTCGAATACAAATTTGTTTCTCTTAGGCCCCGCCTGTCTCTGGGACCCGCCCGCTAATCATATACATATAACATATCGCATAACACATAAACCATAACTACTCTGCTGCATTTCTATGCTAAGGCCTCGCCGGTCTTGGGCCTCGCCCCTGTCCTGCTACTGATGAGTCATGGAACCCCGTCCACACTCCTGTTGATAGTGATATACGGGCCCAGCCCACATTTACTCCATTCCTAACTTGGGCCTTGCCCCTGCTCGACTACTAATGAGATATGAAACCCCATCCATACTCTGCTAATGGTGAGATGCGGGACCTCGCCCACGCTTACCACCCTACCAGTCACATACAAGTATCACACAGACAACGAGTATACTCTATCATGCAAACCATTCCTTGGGCACCCGCCCGACATTGGACCTTGGTCCTGAATATCATACTAGCGAACAGTGCCTAGGACTAAACTCCAAGTCTTCCTACTCATAACTACATGGGCCGAAATTGTGGCCGTAGACCCATTCACACAAAGGGAAAACTCACCTCACACTACTGAAGTTCTGACTGATGCCCCTTGACTGCTACACTATTGGCTGCTGACTAACAACCTCCCCGAACCGCTGCTCCTCTAGCTCCCAAGCTACTAATATCAATATAACACTTAGTCCCAAATTGAACTCTAGAAGTCAAACTAAGTCAACGCTGGTCAAAGTCAAAGTCCTAGTCAAAGTCAACCTTCTAGGTTGACCCTACTCTCCGAGTCTGCCTATTGACTCGTCGAGTTCACAACTCAGAAATCCCCATAATTCGCGACTTGACTCGCCGAGTCACCCCGCAACTCGTTGAGTCCTTCAACCTACGAGACCTAATCCCGATCCTGACCAACCCACTGAGTCACCGCCTTAACTCACTGACTCGACTCGCATCTAGAAGAGATTAGGGTTTCGACCCGACTTGCCGAGTCCAAGAACAGACTCGCCGAGTTCACCTTCATCATTTCTATTATGTCGATTTCAGTCCAATCCATTGCTTCCAACCATAGATCTGGACTCCTAGGGCTAGCATTACACGTAAAGTTGCCAACTTTACGTGCATGCAAGGAGCTATGAAGCTTTAACATCAAATCTAAGTTAAAATGGAGGTCTAAAACATAGAATGAAGATATAGCTGAAAAAGCTTCTCACTCAGAGCTCCTAAGGCTCAGAAATGATCAGATCTGAAGTCCATCACATCCATAAGGCTTGTATCCCGAAATAACCATGGAAATGACACAAAAAGGACAAAATCTAAGCTAAGAAGGGGATCTAGATGAACAATAGACAAGGTTCAAGCTTCATACCTTGAAATGGCCTGAAATTCCACACCAACACTGGATCTATAACTTCCTCCTTTCACCACAATGAATCTCCTTCCTTCTCCAAGCTTCAAATCACTCACAAGGCAAGAAACTAGCTCAAAATATCTCAACGATGATTAGGGTTTCGAGAGTAGGTGAGGAGGGTGATGGAGGCTGGGTTGGAGGTCTGGAATGTTCTTTAAATAGGGTGCTGAGTCCCGAAATTAAGGCTTCCCAACCCAGACCAGACTCGTCGAGTCAGTCTCCCGACTCGTCGATTCGGTCATTAAATCCTCGACACGGGACCCGCTCCGACTCGTCGAATTCATCCATAGACTTGAAGAGTTGACCTGTTTGACTAATGGTTTCCTTTCCTTTCTTGATGCTGTTAGATTAGGGGTGTTACACTTAGTATTATTGCAAATAAACTTCGGAAGCATCTTCGTAGTGAAGTCGAGGATTCATACTTTTGTGTCATGGTTGATGAGTCACGAGATGAGTCTAAAAAAGAGAAAATGGCCATAGTTTTGAGATTTTTTGATGCAGAAGGGATCATACGGGAAAGATTCTTGGATTTGGTTCATGTTAGGGATACCTTATCATTAAACTTGAAAACAAATATGTGGACCCAACTTTTGCACTATCAGTTTGATGTTAGTAAAATCCGTGGCCAAGGTTATGATGGTGCTAGTAATATGAGAGGGGAATGGAATGGATTACAGACACTTGTTCTTAAGGATTGTCCGATTACAACTAGTATTGGTGGCTGCTTCACGGGAAATTATTCCTATATGCCAATTTTTTACAAACTTAGTTTTTACAATTAATGTAGTTGGTGCTTCCAGTAAGCGTTATGATGAGTTACAAAAGGCAAAGGCAACTGAGACTGAACATTTATTGGAACTTGGTGAAATCGAATCAGGTAAAGGATTGAATCAAGGTGGGACATTAAAAAGAGTTGGTGATACAAGTTGGGGTTCTCATTTTCGTTCCATTTGCAGTTTGCTTAGCATGTTTGATTGTACCAGTGTTGTTCTCCAGGGAATAATTTATGATGTATCTACTACTTATTCTCAACGCGACGATGCTGATGCAGCTTATTGTTACTTGAAATCATTTGAGTTTGTGTTTATTCTTCACTTGATGAAAGAAGTAATGGGAAAAACTTATATACTTTCTCAAGCTCTGCAAAAGAAATCCCAAGATATTCTTAATGTCATGGAGTTAGTTTCAGCAACAAAGGAGAGTCTAAATGATTTTAGGAACAATGGATGGGATTCTTTATTTGCACAGGTAAAGTTATTTTGTGAGAAACATCAAGTAGATGCCAAATATGAAAGCTCCATATACTTCTACTCGATACCGGCCTCAAAAAACCGATAATCATGTTACTTTTGAACATTTTTATCGAGTAGATTTGTTTATGTCCACATTGGACAAACAATTACATGAGTTGAATATTAGATTCAACGATCAAGCGATGAAGTTGTTAATTCTTAGTTCTACTTTAGTTTCAAAAGAACACCCTAAAGTGATTAACATTGATCAGATTTGTCTTCTTGTTGAGAAGTATTATCCTGAAGATTTTATGGAGTAAGAGAGAATTCAATTACGATATCAATTGGAGATTTTTAATATTGATATGACAAAGAATCCCAAGCTAAGTGGCATATCAACTATTGCTGACCTATGCAAGGGTCTTGTAGAAACTCAGAAACGCAAGACATATTATTTGCTTGATAGAGTGGTTCGGTTAATCTTGATACTTCCAGTTTCTACCGCAACAATAGAGAGGTGATTTTCAGCAATGAAAATGTTCAAGAACCTCCTTCGCAATAAGATGTCAGATGACTTTCTCGCAAACAACTTGGTGGTTTACACTGAAAGAGAAATTGTTGAAAACATTGATACGAAGTCAGTAATTGATGAATTTAAAGACCTTAAAGGTCGTCGAGTTGAGTTGTAATTCTTCTTTTAAGGTATTTTTGGTGTTTAGTTGGTGAAAAAAAATTGTTTTTTTTATGTGTAAGAACCTTAATTTTAGGTATTTTGGTGTTTAATTACTAGAATAAAATGGTTATTTTACGTGTAAAAACCTTAAATTTAGTTTTGTAATACCCCCCCCCCCCCCCCCCCCCCCAAAAAAAAAAAAAAAAATCAATAGTTCAAGCTCCGCCCCTGGTATCTATCATAGTTGTTGACGTTCTTTTGTTGTTGAAAAGTCAGTCATTTCTTGCTTTTTAAATACACCATAGAACGTCATAGCATATGATTTTTATGTAACTAGGTAAACATATCTTCATAGGTTTAGAGCATTAGGCCAACTACAACTATAAAAATTGTCGATTACTTAAACTAAAACCATTATTGCAATCTTACAAAACGCTAAAATAAAATGTTTTTTAATGGTCGATCTCCATATTTCAAATATAAAACTATCCCTCTGGACCACACGTGATGTTTGTTATTTGTTGGTAGGAATAAAACATAAAAAATGACACTAAAATGATGCTTTTTATTGGACCATTGAAGAGTTGATATAGCATAAAGCCAAACTATATCCAATGGGCATGGACTGGGCTAAGATCCATTAATAAAACACAATACAAATTACAGTAATTGTGTCGGCGTGAAGTTAAATTTTGGTCCGTCTCATGAAAATAATACTACGATGTTAAGATATGTTGTAGGGTCAGTATTATTTAAAACAGAGAAAAAAACCTTTGTAATAAGATTTGACTAAAATTATTTAAAATATATTGCTGAGATTTGAAATTAGATACCCAAATATTCTATAACCCAATAAACTTATTATTATTTTTTTTAATAATAATGGGGTTTGTGACTTGTCTGGCTTGAACCCAAGTACTTTGAGTAAGAGCCATTATCTCAACAACAAGCATCAAGTAAATTTTATTTTATGTGAAATAAATGCATTTAATTAGCATGAGAGTTAAACTTAAAAAAGATAGAATTATCACCAAAACGGTCGATCACCAACTTAATTACAATTTACAATTGATCCGTCTAATTAAACATATCAACTATAATAAATAAAGATTTATTTTGACACATGTTATCTCTCATGAGTTTTGACACTTATCATTTTGTGATATTTTTGAAAAAATAATATTCAAATGTCAATTCTTAGGTTTTTCAAATTTAAAATTAAAAAGTCACGTAACATTTATATATTTATATATGTAAAGTATTAAAAGTCATAAATATGATATTAAGTTGCAATTAATACATATCTTTATTTCTTATTTCAAAATTTTATTTTAAAAAATATTTATTGTTTACACTTTAATATTTAATTTCTTTTTTAATCAACTCGTGTAATACACAGATTTTACACCTAGTAATCTATATATGAATGATAAATCCCAAATGAGGACCAACTTATCAAAATTGATATGCTATATTGATGTAATTAATAGCAAGATGCTTGGTAATTGGGGCGATGATGGGTTTATTAGTTAACTAGGCGAATGCCCGCGCGTTGCGCAGATCTCTAGAAATATATGTGTTTTTAAGTATAACAATAATGTTGTTAAATTTAATATAATAATTTATATACTAAGTTGATATAATATATTGATTATTTTGAATTATATGATAATATATATATTTATTAAACTTCATAATCTAAATCTTTTGAATGACCTCTACCCACGGGGACTCATGAATAAAATTAAATATAATATATGGTGTAATGTTTTTTATAATTGTTGTTATTGTTAATTTATTTTTTAAATTTATTTGCTTAATGTTTTAATTTCTATCATTGTAATTATTTAAAACATCAAACATTTTTTTAGGATTTTAAAGGTAACAATATAATCACTTATATAGAGTTAATTTTAACTTTTGTTATTGTAAGTTATTTTAATCTACCTATTTGAAAACTTTTAGTGATTACAAAAATATCTTTATGAAATATTTTAGTTAAGTTGATATTACAATTTAGTTTTTGCATTTAGCACTACAATTTATCACTTTAACTATAAACAAAATATCCTTTGAGTTTTTTAAGTGGAACTGAAATTTATATTGAAGTGACCATGTAATGTTACATTTAAATTAACATTTTAAGTATTTTGTCCAAATTGTTCAAAAGTTGTAGCTTTAAACTGATAATGTGTTACATACAACAACATATTAAATCTAATAGATTAAGTATAATATGTTAAAAGTTAAAGACTTACCTTTATAAGTAGAAGTAAAAATATTATTTTAATATTGAAATTTAGTTTATTTATGATTACAATTTAGGTTTGATACTTATTTAACCTTATTAACCAACTTATAATCACTATTAGAAAGACACTGCAATTTATCACTTTTAACTATTTACAAAATATTCTTTAGGTTGTTTAAGTTGATCTAAAATTTATATTTAAGTTGACCCTGTAAAAATATTTAAATTAACAATTTAAGTATTTTATATAAATTGTTCAAAAGTTGTAGCTTTAAAGTGATAATGGTTTACATACAATAACATATTAGACCTAATAAACTAACTATAATATTTTAAAAAGTTAAAATCATAACTTTACAAGTAGAAGAAATTATATTGTTTTAATATTGAAATTTAGTTTATATATGATTACACTTTAGGTTTGATATTTATTTAACCTTATTAACAAACTTATAATCATTATTAGAAAGAAATTGAAAAGTTGACACTATAATCATTTATTTATCACTTCTAACTATTTACAAAATATTTTTTGGTTTTTTAGTGGAACTAAACATTATATTTAAGTTGACACTGTAATGTTATATTTAAATTAACAATTTAAGTATTTTGTCCAAACTGTTCAAAAATTACAGCTTTAAAATGATAATGGTTTACATGTAACAACATTTTAAATCTAATAAATTAAGTATAATATGTTAAAATTTAAAGACATAACTTTATAAATAGAAGTAAAGATATTATTTTAAAATTGAAATTTAGTCTATTTATGATTACACTTTAGGTTTGATATTTATTTAACATTATTAACCAACTTATAATCATTATTAGAAATACACAACAATTTATCACTTTTAACTATTTATAAAATAATCTTTGGGTTGTTTAAGTTAATTAAATTTTATATTTAAGTTGAGCCTATAATGTTATATTATAATTAATAATTTAAGTATTTTATACAAATTGTTCAAAAATTATACCTTTAAAATGATAATGGTTTACATCTAACAATATATTAAAACTAATAAATTAAGTATAATATGTTAAAAGTTAAAAAGCATAATTTTATAAGTAGAATTAAAGATATTATTTTAATATTGAAATTTAGTTTATATATGAATACACTTTAGATTTGATATTTATTTAACCTAATTACCAAATTATAATTATTATTATAAAGAAATTGAAAAGTCATGGGAGTTTCAAATAAATGTGGTGAAAGGAAAAAAGAATGGGGGTTTCAAATGCATGAGATTCAAGAAAAAATATTAGGTTTATAAGTATGTATGACTAGGCGAATGTCCGCGCGTTGCGCAGAAACACCTATATAGTTGAAGTCTTTACAAATATATATATATATATATATATATATATATATATATATATATATATATATATATATATATATATATATATATATTGAATATAACAATAACGTTGTTGTTAAATTTGATATAATAATTTCTATATACTAAAGTGATATAATATATTGATTATTTTGAATCATATGATAATATATACATTTATTATAACTTCATAATCTCAATTGTTTGAATAACTTCTACCCGCGAGTTATACATGAATAAAATTAAATCTAATATATGATTTGATGTTATTTATAGTTGTTTTTATTGTTAATTAATTTTTTAAAATTTATTTGCTTAATGTTTTAATTTCTATCATTATAATTATTTAAAACATCAAACATTATTTTTTGATTTTATAGGTAACAATATAATCATTTATATAGAGTTATTTTTAACTATTGTTATTATAAGTTATTTTAAGCTACTTATTTTAAATTTTTTAACGATTATATAAATATATTTAGGAAATAATTTAGTTAAGCTGATATTACAATTTAGTTTTTTGCATTTATCACTATAATTTATCACTTTTAACTATTTACAAAATATTATTTGGTTTTTTTAGTGGAACTGAAATTTATATTTAAGTTGACACTGTAATGTTATATTTAAATTAACAATTTAAGTATTCTGTCAAAACTGTTCAAAAATTGTAACTTTAAACTGGTAATGGTTTACATGCAACAACATTTTAAATCTAATAAATTAAGTAAAATATGTTATAATATAAAGAAATAACTTTATAAATAGAAGTAAAGATATTATTTTAAAATTGAAATTTAGTCTATTTATGATTACACTTTAGGTTTGATATTTATTTAACCTTATTAACCAACTTACAATTATTATTAGAAAGACACTACAATTTATCACTTTTAACTATTTATAAAATAATCTTTGGGTTGTTTAAGTTAAATAAAATTTATATTTAAGTTGAGCTTATAATGTTATATTTTAATTAATAATTTAAGTATTTTATATAAATTGTTCAAAAATTATACCTTTAAAATGATAATGGTTTACAGCCAACAATATATTAAAACTAATAAATTAAGTATAATATGTTAAAAGTTAAAAAAACATAACTTTATAAGTAGAATTAAAGATATTATTTTAATATTAAAATTTAGTTTATATATAAATACACTTTAGATTTGATATTTATTTAACCTAATTATCAAATTATACTTATTATTATAAAGAAATTGAAAAGTCATGAGAGTTTCAAATGAATGTGGTGAAAGGAAAAATGAATGGGGGTTTCAAATGCATGAGATTCAAGAAAAAATGCTAACTTTATAAGTATGTATAATTTTGAAGTGTCTCTGAACAAGATGCTTGGTTGTTGGATTTGAGTATTGGTGATGTCTTTATAGTTAGGGAGACTATAAATCATATAGAATAGTTCTTATTGTAGGATAAAGTGGAGAAATGAGGTGGACATCTTTATAGAAGGGTAGACACCCTTTAGATACTCTATAGACATCTTTATCAAAAGTCAATCAACAGATAACTATTTTTAATCATCTTTTTCAAAAAACAATATAACTTTAACCAATACAAATACCTTAAAAATTATATAGGGTGTCTAGATGGTAAAATGGAGTGTCCATTTAGCCAAACCCTTAGACTACTAGGAGTGGCAACGCCCACTCCCGTTATTGGAGCTAATAACGCCTAATAACAACCAAGAACACCGCCCCCTTTCCATGTTATTAGGTGTTAAAGACATGTGCGTTGCTTCCCGTTACCATCACCACTTTCCATTAACGCCGTTTTCTTCTTTTTATCAAAAACGTTGGGTTTGGGCGTTGCCCACACCCACCAGCCTTATAGAAACGTTCTTGTTCCACACAATGTCAACATCTTTTTTGGCACCTTTGCTTAGATTGGTTGACACTAGTTAACTCGGTATTTATGTCCCTTCGGCCCTTTGCCCTTTGTGTTCGTTAAATAATGAACCTTTATTGTATTCATTTGGTGAGTGTGAGATTGTTAAGGTCAACATCTTAGTTATTGTATGTTTATACGTGATGATTTGGGTGGATACGATCGAATATGTCTTTGATCAAGAAGGATACTGTTTTCAACAATAACATTGTGAAATGGGGATTTTTTGTTCATTGTTATTACTTGTTTTTGTGGTTTACTAACAGGAACCATAATTAGCTAATATTCAATGGGTTTAATTACTTGGTTCCAAAACCTTTTGAATGTTTTATAATATGTTGTTAACTTCTTGTTAGTTTTAGTTCATTTTTTATTTGTACATACGAACATTCAGTTATTTGTACATACGAACATTCAGCTGTTAAAAAAATAGCAAAACTCATTGATGATTTTCTTGACATTAGAGGGATCAAATGATATTATGATACAACACCACATAAGAAGCTTAGCATTTTTGGTAGGCTAGGCTTATTCAAGTATTGTTATTTATGTTGGTTGAACCCATTAACTCGAGTCATATTAGGCACACTCAACTTGTTTAGGTTTACTAAGCTTTTTGTGAAACTGAATAGTCGTGCCTAACTATCAATATCCATAACTAATACCGATAATGATGCAATATCTAGATTTAAATATACCTGTTCACATTGAAAATAGTCAAATTTTCTAATAATGTATTTTTAGATGTTTTGAGAACATAGGTTTTAAGTTGGCCTATATGATTGGTAAAACAGTTCAGGTTTTTAAATGTTTATTTTGATATAATAATGAATATGAGTATTCAGCAAAAAAAAAGGGTTTGTTTACTTGTAATTCATGCGCCACACATTGTACTCATACCATATGACCATCAACTTCTAGTTTAAGAGTACTAGATAGTTGAATGTTAATCTACTTGGTAGCGAGGAGAGGACCACTTTCTTTAATTAGACAATTTTGGAATTAGGTTTAAGTACGTTTATGCTTAATGGATCTATAATGCTAGTTAGATTACATTTATTGTTAGATAACTTGTGCATATTAGACCACCCGGTGTACATAGCACGAAGTCGTCCGTGGTCTAGTTGGCCACGAACCACGGCCGTGCACACCACCCCGGTGGTTCGTGGTGGGTCGTGGTCGTGGCCTTCCGTGGCCCGGACAACGAATGCAAACGACCAATCCGATGCGCAAAGAATTCGACCGTTTCTCTTTTTGGTGTAGCCGTTTAACAACGGCTAGATTGTATAAAAAAAAACAATTTATTTACCTATAAATACCATACTTTTACTCCTTATTTTTTACACCATTCTTTTCTTTCTCTATACACAAACTACACACTACATCTTCACAACCAAAAATCATGGATCCCAACCAAAATACCCCTCCAAACTACCGAAATCGCAAACCCGATAACGCTTTTGCGTTAGACACAACACCTCGACAATTCCCGACGATGAAGTCACCTCAAGGCGGTTTTATCAATCTACTTCAAAGTGGTTCCCCTATCCAACAAACACCACTTTTCCAACAACAATATCAACCTTTTCCGGCTTTCCAACAACAACAAATGCAACAACAATACCAACAATTTCAACAATTCCAACAACTACAACAACTCCAACAACAATCGTCACAACAACAACAACCACCAAGCTCACAACCACCACTTTCGCCGGATTTTGTTCCGGAAACGCAACCTTCACCACCACCTCAACCAAAAAAGAAAAAAGGAAAAAAAACGGCCCGACCCACTACCAACCAAGAAAGGGTCCCATGGACAAAAGAAGAAGAAGAAAAGTTAGCGGAGGCATGGGTGGCGGCTTCCGAAGATCCAATTGTAGGAGATAGCCAGACGTACGGAAGTTTTTGGGAAAAAGTCCGAGCCATTTTTTACGAGTTAATGGAAAGTCAAGCTCGAAATGCCGATCAAATTACGTCGAAATGGCGAGATATTCGATTAAAATGCACCGATTTTGGAGGAATCTACAACAATCTCCTAAACATACGCAAAAGCGGCTCGAACGATTTTGATGTTTTCAAGGCGGCCATGGACCAATATGAAAAAACAACGCCTACACGCAAAGCTTTTCCGTATATGAAGCCGTGGCTAAAATTGAAAGACTCCCCAAAATGGAAAGAGCAAACGGAAGGAAGTTCCCAATCTTCCGGTTCAAAGCGTTCGAGAAACCCCGATGGAACTTCTCAACAATCGGACGGCCGAACACACATCGACATCAACGACGATCCGATAGATCTTGAAACCGACCAACCTCTTCCTCGGCCCGTTGGAAGAAATAAAGCAAAAAAAAGCGGCGTCAACATCTTCGAATTCTAGTGTTATGGATATGTTCGGCGATAAATTTGATCGATATGTGCAGCTTCAAGAAACGAAGGCCGAGATGATGACTCGGATGGAACAAAAAATGATCGAAGCACAAACATCATTTCAAGAGGCACAAGAGACACTCCAAACAAAAACCGATATGGAAATCTTGAAAATGAAAGCGGACGACCTTGAGGGCGAAGACTTGGAACTTTTTCTAGCAATGAAAGAGTCGGTTCGAGCCCGACGTAGGAGTAGGGGGTAGTTTATTTTATGTATGGTTGGAATTTTTAGTTTTTTTAATGTTTTTTTAATTTTTTTTTTTAAATTAACTAATGTAATTTTTATTTTGATTGTTATTTTTATTTTATTTTTTAATTTCAACTAATTTAGTTTTTATTTAATGTAATTTGGTATTTTAATTTAATGGAAAAATAGTATTAAAAAATGTTTTTAATGTATTTTTGAATTAAATTTAAATAAAAAAATGAGGTGGAGTGGTGTTTTAATGTATTTTTGAATTAAATTTAAATAAAAAAATGAGGTGGAGTGGTGTGTTTAGTGGTAAGTACCCCATGTATGTGGTAGTGGAATGTGGTGCTGATGTGGCACCCACCACATATGTGGTATGTGGTGGGTATAACGGATGACCTTATATTCACAACTTCTATTATTGTAATAATAAATTAGTTAAAAGTAACCACACAAATATAGCTGAAAATAATCAATTTATTTTTCGAAGTTTACATATTAAAATGGTTCAAATTTGCTCAACAGAATTTACTACACCTCGGATGGTGAAATTTTAAAGTTTTTTACGGCCTTTTCAGAATATAAAAGAGTTTGTTTAACATCGATAGAGAAAAAAAAATAACTTTTCTATAGTTACAAATAGTTTTTTTTTTTAATAATTATTTTTATCATTTATTTAATAGTTTTACATCTTTTCTACTATTCAGATTTACCAAACTATTGTTATTTTCTTCTATTGGTGTTTACACAATGATTCAGTAAGATGCTGTTCAATTGTCTTGGTCAACTGCTTTCGTATTTCGTTAAAACTCTCCTTGTACGTACTGAGATTAATTGTCAGATAGGTCTTCATCATACCGCTTAAAATATCTACAATATTGCGCTTTGTTTGGAAAATATGGACAACCACAATAATGCTTTTTATTACAGTAGAAACTGAAAATTAGCTTTATACTACTACAATCACATCCAGAAACGGATGATTTTTTTTTTGTCCACGAGCATAAGTTTGGGAGCTTGAATCATTTAAAAGAAAAAGGCATTAACGAGAGGGCATCACCAATTTTCTTGTGAATAAGTGCCCACGATTGGTCTTCCTGAATAGGTAAATACAATTTGATGAGACACATAACTAGTCTGAAATCCTATTTGAACCGCTATATTTTTGGACAATATGATCACTTTGGAAAATGTCTTAAAATTGGTGTTATTTCTGAATATTTATATATAATGATGTAATTTAGTGATTGTATGTAAATATAGGATAATGATGCAGTTTAATGATTGTATGTTAAGATAGGATAACAAGTGTGAGCTCCAAAAAACATTAGAGTTTGATGATGTGGGGATGTCCTTTTGATTGCATGTGGTTGACATTGAAAGGGTAAAACATCCATTTGTCACTATTTGACAACTTTCAAGAATCAAGAATACCAATAATTCTTATAATATTGTAAAGATACATTTTAAATGTGTAGTAAAATAAATCCTGACAATTTAGCAATTGAATTATAATATATTACGTATAAGTATCAAAATGTTTTGATTCTAACGGTATTAGATGTTGCTTTTTTTATTCTGAAGATTTGAGGTCGAGGATTCAAATCCTTCATGTGGCATAAGATGGATTTACGAGTAAATTAGTTTCATCCTTAAAATAGATTATGTTTTGTATGCCACTTCTCATTCTTTCTTCAAGTATCAAGTATCTCAACAAATACCAACAATAAGTATTGCAATAAGATTTTCAGATTTGTTGTGGTTGTTATCTTTATTGTTACTATTGCTGATTTCCTTATCGTTTTATATTTACTTCTCATTCTTAATAATCACCAATCACCTTATTTTATAAATGTGTAAAAAACCATCGTTGATTTGCAATGCTTAATAATTTAATGTCAAATATACATAAAATCAAGAAAGATTCCAAAAAAATTAGAGAGGACCCATGCATGTTTGGAAGGTTGTATGTAGGTTGCTTGGATTCTGTGGAACTTAGAATAATTTGTGATTGGTAGTGCTTGGTGAAGATGAGCCAACCCAAAATCCTAACCAATCAATCATTTACCAATTGAATTCAGTTAATATATATACGATTACAATTTGCTAATTTATTGCATTCAGCTAATATCCAATTATCAGTTATATTATTTTCATCCAAAATTTAATATAGCTAAACTCTATAAAATATCAGTGTAATACCAAAAGATGAAAAGAATAACAAATCGACAAGATAGTGGCACTCGTTGAAACTATTATTGATTATTTTATAATACGGTGGTGAAAATATAAGGTATTTATTAGAGGGTTATATTCAATTTAAATAAGTCATGAAAACGTAATAATCTTATATTTGTTAATTACTGCGACTATTATTTTAACCAATGTTTTAAAAACCGGTTTGAACCGGCCGGTCGAACCGGTTGGACCGGGAACCGGGAGAGGGAGCGGTTCAACTACCACCGGTTTTATATTGATTTCTGAACCGGATTGAACCGGCCGGTTTTTAGAAAAAACCGGTTGAACCGGTCAAAATAAACTGGTTGAACCGGTTAAACCATTTACATAATAAACATTGGCGATTTTTTTCAAATCTATTTAGTTTTTTCTAAATAAAAACATATGGTAAAAGTTATAAATTATTTTGATGTTTTTGTATTCATCAAAAACTATATTTCGTTTCGGTATTATACTTTATTTTCTTTTTGATGTATATGGATTGATGTAAACACTAAAACTTATGGTTATGTGTTATTTTAATGTATTTAGATTCATCTAAAACTTATTTTTATGTGTATTTTTAATGTTTGAACTTACAAACATCAAAATCCTAATTTCTATATGTATGTATGTATGTGTAGGAAAATAGAAAAAAAAAAAACATGAAAAATATAGAAACCGGTTCACTCGGCGGTTGAACCGGTTAAACCGGGAACCGGTCACCGTACCGGTTCAACTAAAAAACCGATTTTTAAAACATTGATTTTAACTTTCTCGCAATAAAATTACTTGGATTTTACACTAAATACTTTGCAAATATAAAAAAGGGTCTAGAACTATATATTATATTATATACCGCGACTCCATCACTGTATTTTGTATGCCGCAATTGATATGTGTGTGATATCAAAAATATATTAAATAGCCATTCACAATTTGTTAAAATTGAATTTGTTGTTATTATTATTATTATTATTATTATTATTATTATTATTATTATTATTATTATTTTATTTTATTTTATAAAGGTATTAACGTTGAAAAAGCTAAAAAAACAATTATCACAGTTCTTAGTCTTTTAATGGTTTATACACTAAAAAAAACTTAGCAGAGATAGCATGCCTCTAATTTGTATGTAACCTATAATAAAATAAAGTTTAGAAAAATAATCTATTGATTACTCAAATTATATGAAATATTTTAAAAAACCAATTTATAAGCTATATTTGACTAAAGCAATATAACGGTGAGAAACCCATTTTTCGTACCTATATAATATAATGTTATTTATTGTTAAAACAATCTAAATCAATAACTTTTAATAACATAAATGATTTTCCGAAAAACGATTATTAGATAATGACTTTTGAGTAAAAATCCCAAAATATAATGGTTTTGTGAGATTGTCACTATATTTTATAATAAAATATTTTATTCATATTAAAAAAAAAACAAGTTTTTTATTTGATTTTTCATTTCCCCCCTAGTCGCCAAATTCATCGAAATTCACACACACACACATATAAACAAGAGAGAGAGAGAGAGAGAGAGAGAGAGAGAGAGAGAACGCCACCCAATTGGCTGGCCAACTCCTTGCCATTCTCCGGTAATCCCTTTGTACACTCCGTCCACAACCATGCTCGGACGATGAAACAAAAACCCCGAAATTCCGTCGATAATCTACACGAAACCACAACTGGCGCCACCGGAGTTACGACGGACATGAGGGTCATAGTACCCTTACAAGGTGTAGTTCAAGGCGGAGGTGGTTTGGTTCTAGGCTCAATCATCCCCTGCGCTCTCTTCTACTTCTTACAACTCTATCTAAAGGCCAAAAATCCTTCCGACGACGACCCCAACCCCTCACCACCGCCGCAACTGCCAGAGACTCCTCCTCCTCCTCCTGGTGGCCTGCAAAGGGTTCATTCGGTAAGGTCGATTTGGTCCCCACGTGGTGCAAACGGTCAAGTTCAGGTTTCTACGAGGGCCAATTCTGTCATCAAACATCCTGATTCTCCGTACTATGTTGGATTAAAGAGGGCTTCTGATAATCTGTATGATGAGTCGAGTAATCCAGAGGGGATTATTCAACTCGGATTGGATGAAAACAAGGTAAGCTTCTCGTAATCTTATACAATTATTGCTAATATGAGCTCAATTGTGCATTCGTAATGATAATTAATCTGAAATCTTGTGATTAAGTAGACAATGATTGGTTCATTTTGATGTATTTGCTGCTTTAATAATCAAGTTCACATTGGGTTTACGAGTTTATAGTTATCCCTGGATTTGATTCAAGACTGGCTAGTGACGCATACCAAGTGTTCGATCATTGGCCAAGAGTTACAAATGGACCAAATCAGTACTTATCATCCATTCCATGGATCATCAGAGCTCAAACTGGTAATTTCCATGTAAATTCTTTCTATTTCTTACTATAATTAGATTTGATTTTGGTCATTGTGCCACTTAATTTTATATTAATCCCATCTTGAAGCAAGGTGTTATCTTTTCACATGCCAATTTATGTAATCTACAATCATGGAATTAAATGCTTCATTTGTTCATCTTTTTTTGTAACAGGCAGTTGCAAGATTCATGTCTCAAGTTATGGAAGGACACGTGTCATTCAACCCATCACAGATAGTTTTAACAGCTGGAACAACACCTGCTCTTGAGATGCTTGCTTTTTGCCTTGCTGACCCTGGAAATGCATTTCTTGTCCCCTCTCCATATTTCCCCGAGTAAGTCCCTCTTCCATAAATCTTGATTTCTGTACATTGTTTCAAGAATGTCACACATGTTGACTTTTGAGGTCAAAAATGCATCTTTTGAACTTCATAATGTCATACGAACTCATCTAAGTTTCAAGAAGTATGCTTTATAATAAAGCTATATATATATTTATACAAAATGTGTAATGAATTTATAAAAAAAAATTGCAGCCTTGATAGGGACATAAAATGGAGAACTGGGGTTGAAATTATACCTGTGCCATGTCGTAGTTCAGACAATTTTAGTTTACATACAACTGCCCTTCATCGAGCATACAACCAAGCAAAAAAACGTGGCATCAAAATCCAAGGTGTCATAATTTCAAATCCTTCAAATCCAGCTGGCATTTTTCATACCCGAGATACCCTTTACAATCTTTTAAACTTTGCAACTGAAAAAAACATCCACATCATCTCCAACGAGGCACTTTCAGGCTCAAATGGTGACAAGAATCAAGAATTTGTCAGCATGGCTGAAATTGTGAATTCTGAAGAGTATGATAGAAACAGAGTTCATATTGTTTACGGGTTGTCAAAAGACCTTTCTGCCCCTGGTTTACGAGTCGGGGTTGTTTATTCGTTTGATAAAAACGTGTTGGAGGCATCGAAGAAATTGGTGAGATTTTCATCTGTGTCATCTTTGAACCAAAGAATGCTTGTTTCAATGCTTAATGATTCAAGATTTGTTGAAGGGTTTATAAAGATTAATAGAGAAAGAGTTGAGAAAATGAGTGATCTTTTTGTGGGTGGTTTGAAGAGTTTGGGAATTGAGTGTATGAAAAGTGGTGGAGGGTTTTATTGTTGGGCGGATTTGAGTGGTTTTATACGGCCTTATAGTGAAAAAGGTGAGCTTGAATTGTGGGAAAAGTTGTTGAATGTGGGAAAAGTCAATTCTACCCCTGGATCATCTTGTCATTGTGTAGAACCAGGGTGGTTTAGGTTTTGTTTTACAAATTTGGAAGAAAAAGAGATTCCATTGGTTATGGAAAGAATCAAGAGAGTGTTGTGAGTTCGAGTTGATCACATGAAGGAAAGAAAGGAAGCCATTGGTACAGAAACTTGTGAAGGATCTCCCACCCTCAAATTGTATTATAGATTTGATTATTTTTTGGGATTTTTTTTTTTTTTTATTTTTTTTATGAAGGTTCATATTCATTTTGAAATGTTTTTGTTCATGGGTTTGGATGTTTATAATGTTCATTTATTTATGTAATAAAAGTAGCGATTCATATTTTTATAAATTATAATTATTCATAAAAGCCATTATGTTTTGTCTAGTTTAAGGGTTTAATCATTATATTTTATTTTGGTCAATGAAAGACCACTATGAATCTATGACCCATTATTTATAGTTTAGTAGGTGTTAAAATTAACATGCCTTTTTATTTATATACATTTTATCATATATACTCTATAAAATAGCATATTGCTTTCTAAGAGCTTTACCAATCATAAACACTAAAATGGTGATTGTTTAGCACCAAAATGGTGGTTGAATTTCAAAATTTCAATCAACCTTTAAAATTGTAGGTTTTAGAGGCTTTCACATTTGACTTTTATATTTGGTGTTAAAATGGAGCTGACACAAAAATGATGTTAAATCTGAAGGTTGGTTAGAGTATACTTGCTCTTTAAAACACCAAAATGATGTAATATGGTGGATGGTTAGAGTTGGCTGAAGAAGCTTCTACACATGTATGTTGGAATAGTGTCTAAGGCTGTAACTATATTTAGCAAGTATTTGACCCGGTTAAGCATGGTCCTTTTGGGTTGCCTTCACCATAGCAACTTGACAAAATGATTTATAATAAGAGAAGAAATATTATTAATATATTATGATAATAATAATATAAGGAATAATAATATTGTTATTTGATTAATATAAGTCATAAATTAATTAGGAATTAATTTGGTGACTTAAAGAGGTTAATTGAATAAAGGGGCATAAACTGTCAAATGTGTGATAGTTGTATTTTGGGCTATGAATCTTTATGGATGTGAGGGTGGACGATTTTAGGGTTTGGAGAAACCTAGAAATCGTCCAAGGCCTAGTCTATAGGGATTATTGGATTGCTTAGGGCCTAAGTTATTCAATTAGGGTTTAAGATGTAACCCTAGTAGCTCATAGTATACATAGACCCATAGGGTGGAGGAAATCGGCATTCATGCAAAGCAAGAAACCCTAGGGCCGATTTTCTCACCCTCCTCTCTCTCTCCATTATCATCCTCTTGCTAGTTGGTGTTTGTAAGCCATTAGAGGAGTGACAATTGCAACTCTAAGCTCCAAAGACAAGAAGATTCAAGCAAGCAACTCAAGGTATTCCTTTAGATATGATTTTATATGTTATGAATTGAAAGTTTACACTAGATCTATCAATATAAGTCTTGGATACATTGCATGTTCAATTAGAGAAATCTAGATCCAAGCATTAGGGTTTGCATGTGCACATAGGAAAGTTCTTATGGCTCAAACCCATAGTGGTATCGGAGCCTTGATTGGTTTCTATTGAATTGATGCATTGGTTGATTGCTTGTTGATTGCAAAATTCGATTTTTGTCCATCTGCCCGATGAACTTGGCGAGTTCCATAGTGGACTCGGCGAGTAGGCCTCAACTCGGCGAGTCCATTGTGGTACTCGGCGAGTTCGAGCGTCAGATGGAGCTAGTTTCGGGATTTCTTGCTGTTTTTCTTATGGAAACTTGCCTTAATCTTTATGGGTCAATAAAATTCGAATTTTAACATATATGTGAGTATATTCTTGACCTAACAAAATATATTTACTAATTAGTTGAATAATAATTTCCTTATATGATATTAATTGATTATTTTAATTAAATTGGTGAATTGTTTTGCAAGAAACATTTAAATAAATCAAATATGGATAATTATGAGATTAAATGGTTAATTTAAATTATTTGTTATTTGATCCCTTATGTTTTGAAAAGTTTAAAACTAATCCTCAAGTTTTGAAATTTAGTTTTGTGATTAAAAGTTTAATTTGGACAATTTAAATTTCAAACCCTAGAATTTTACAAAGTTTAAAATTCAACCCTATACTAATATAATATTACAAGACTAATATATATATATATATATATATATATATATATATATATATATATATATATATATATATAAATATTATTAAAAGAGAACTCTTAATTCATCAATAAAACAATCATGGCCCTTGATTGTATCTCAATCTAATGATTTCCACCCTTACATCAAACTGATTACATCATCTCCTCAAAATAGAATTCAAACATTTAATTATAGAATCTTTAAATTTAGCAATTAAATTTCACACACAGTTACATTTAATTATAAAATCTTTAATTATAGAATCTATTCATACTTTCTAAAATATATTTCACAATTCGAGCATAATTATATTTAATTATAGAATCTTTAAAATCAACAATTATGTTATCAATTGAAACATATCATTTTATTTATATATGAAGTATCAATTTCTCCATAAATCTGGCCGGAAACATGAATAGCCGCCCATTTTTCTCCTTTATTTTTTTTTCTTAAACCATAATTCTCTAATCCTCTTCGTCCTCATGTCAATAGTTGTGCTTCAATTGATGTTTTGTGTGTTCATAACAGAATGTAGCACCATAAGGTGGTTCCTTTTTGCCCATGTATTCTTAGAATTTGCATGTTGCCTTTTCCTTGCGTCTCCAATTATGACCTCTGTTTTGGCTTCACACAAATCTCTACAAAATGAAGTAAGCATCTCATAATTATTAATATATATATATATATTAAAGATAACATAATTATTGATATGCTTATTTAATGAGCTTTTTAAAAAGAAAAAAACTAAACATGTTTGAATTTTGAAGCCAAAATCTATAATTAAGGGAGTTAAATTATTAACAATATTAATTAGGGTTAATGATGACATATTTTGAGAATATATGTCATCATTAACCCTAATTAATATTGTTAATAATTTAACTCCCTTAATTATAGATTTTGACTTCAAAATTCAAACATGTTTAGTTTTTTTCTTTTTAAAAAGCTCATTAAATAAGCATATTAATAATTATGTTATCTTTAATATATATTAAAACAAAAATCTTATGATATCATCTTAAACAATTTGGGCCAGTGATTGTATTTCAATCTTATGTTTTCCACCCTTAGATCAAATTGCTGATATCATCTTCCCAAATGGAATGTATTTAATTCCAATAAAAGTTTTCCAATTTTCAAACAAAATTAACTTAAATCCATTGAAATTGAATGTATTTAATTCTAATAAAAACTTTCCATATTTTAAATCTTGAATTTCCAGTTATAAAGATTTTAAAATGGTCAACTTTAAAAGCATATTAAAAACAATTTTAATTAAGGCATTAAATTTCAACCATTAATATAAATCCATTTATATTAGCAAATCATTAATATAAAATCCATTTTTTTTATTAGGAAGCCGTTAATACCAAAAAATCAAATTCAAATTATTACATACATATACTATTCATCCTTGAATCCACGGCTCACACTTATTTTCAATCATTGTCCTTTTTTTCAAACCTTCTTCTACAACATCATTCTTATTGCTTATAACTTTGATCATCATTCTCTGCTTCAAACCTTCGTTGTTGTGCACTAGAAGGTCGGTACCTTCTTTCACTTTTATATATATATATATATTATTATTTTTTTGTTCCTGTATCAAATATATATATTCATATATTTCGATTTTCTTTGTCACAACTTACATGAAATCGATTAACAACTTTTATGAAACTTTTCAAATAAATAGGAAAAGTTATTACGTACCTTTAATCCAGAAAAAAAAAATAATGTACTTTGATGGAAACCAGTTAAAACATAATATAGCAAAGTATTTTGATAGAATGACAAATGCACCCTACCCATTTTCCTATTCATGACAATCAATTTTTGTGTGTATTCGTTTAGCATGATACATCTATATTTTTATCCGAAGGGTAAATCATTAATTTAGTATGTATAATGTTCTTTAGAAGTGTAAATCGGTAATTTAATTTAAATATTGATCAAATCGTGAGCCGCCACTATTTATGTTTGTTTGTTTATCTCAATCTGGTTACTGTTTTTTGATTTTATATAATATCTTAAATTGTTGGCTGAATTACAAGGATTGCAATCTTGATATAGAACTTAAATAATTTGTTAAGATAAATATATGGTAATACCGAATAGAAAATGGAGGATAAGGGTATAATAGGAATAAAGAGATATTTTTTAGTGTTTGAATGTAAATTAATATCTTAATATGATGGTTGAATTACAACATTTCTAACTTTAAATTGAAATCATAACTAAAGGTTATTGATATGACACGTATACTAAAATGATTTTTTAGCATGATACTTCTATTTTTTTATCCAAAGGCTAAATCATTAATTTAGCATGGACTATGTTTATCAGAAAGGAAAATCGGTAATTTAATTTAAAAATGGATCAAATTGGTTGTTGTTACTATTTCTGTTTCTTTGACTATCTCAACTTGGTTACTGTTTCTGACTTTATTGTCGAATATAATAACTTCATATTAAACCATTTTTAGGAATGTACGTGTAAAGTACATTGTTATAACATTTTTAACAATAACCCGTTGTGACTTTTTCGTGTTGCAAATGTCTTTTAATTTATTTTTTATTCATTATTAAGGTGATAAGTTTTTATAAACAATTTAATCTAGAAAAAGTTAAATTATAATTATTCTAATTTGTACATGTTTCTATAGAGTAAATACAACCTTTCAAAGATTGTTTTCTATGACTAAGAAAATTATGTTTTTTTTTGAAATCTCATAAAACATCGCATAAGGTTTTTTTGGCTTAACATATTAAATCAAACAAAACAACAATATATAACTTTTCATGTTAAATGCTTAATCTAATAACTTGTACTCGATCCTTAACAACCTCTATAAATTGCAATTACTATGTTATTTTATACAAATTATAGGAATAGCTATGCACCTTAGGTGTTTGACGAAATGTGTTAAAGAATCTGACACAAGTTCTCAACACTCACCTCACAACTAGGTATAAATTTTGTTTTTTTTTTCTAGATTTTTCGCATCATGTGTTTTTGATGTTTGCAACTTCGTAGTGTTACGTTTTTTTTTTTTGTCTTGTCTTAGGTTTTTCTATCGCTGATAGGGGCTTCATTTTATTATTATAATTATTATTGTAAACTATCCATTCAATCTATTGCACTTTGTTAGGACTTTTATCAGCGTGATAATATTCTAATAAATTGTCAATTTCTTGATCTTTTAGAAAAAGATGTTCTAAGTAGATTACCATATACTACTGTAGTATTCTATTTTGTTGATTAAGTGGTCTTTGATTTGACTATGATGATTTTTATAGATTATGTTTGGAGTAATAATTGTTCCTGTCACAAAAAATACACTCAACGAAAAGTGAAAAACGGTTTTTTAAATCAATACCCTCATCTAACATTAAAGGATCTTTTTTCATCTTTGATGGCATGTAACAGAGTTTTGACTAAAATTTTCAATTTTGTCGGCATATAACATGTTATTACTTAAATAATGATATTATATATTTGGGCAATCAGGTTTTCTTCGGTTCTTAAATTATTTTGCAAAAAATGGTCCAATTTGGTATTATTGGTCTCACAAAAGGCAAGTCACATGTATCTTTTAGCATATCCATTGAGTTTAATAGTAACTCAATAGTTTCTTGTCTATATTTCTTTTTAAAAAAAGGTTAAATCTTGATTTAATGAATGTAAGTAAGCAGGTAGTAAATGTGCAAGGTATTAAATATGGGATGATCATGGCTATGTCAAGCCAAAATAAAATTCTAAAGTAACAAATGTTAAATTTAATAGATAAGCACTTGTAATGTATAATACATATTATATTTCCCAAATAAATAACCAAAAACTAACATCATCCCCAAATAAATTACATTTTAACTAACATCAATAAATTATGATTATAGTGTCTTGATTTTTTATTATACATTATAGAGAGTCGGTTACTCTATAGTCAATATTTTTTATATTTGTATCGTTTTTGAACTACAAAAATTATATTCAAATAATAAAAATGAAATGAAACATATACGATGGAAATAATGCAAAAATAACCTTCAAATTTGGTCTGATACAAAAAAGTAGTCTAGAACTTATTTCTAAAAGCAACAAGAAATAACAACGATTTCAAAAAGAAATGAGAAATTGCAACGAACTTTTCAAAACTATCAAGAACGTATAATATAGAATGATAATAATGCTAGAAAAACACCGAGTTTGCTCTCATGTGAAAAAAAAAATAATTTTATATGAAAGTAGGATTGTAGTAATACTAAAAGAACTTATATGTTTTTTATCAGATGCAAAAATGGTCGAAATATACTTCTAAATCGATAAGAAATAGAAATGAACTTTTAATTCGTCTTGAATAACCATTTAATAGCTATATGTAAAAGATATAAATACTCAACATTTAAGACCATCGACCTTACTCAAATGTCCGCATACGTCTTGAAGTAAGCATTCATTTTTCCAGTATTTTATCATTATCATAAAATAAAAAGGACATCATCATGTGTTTAAATTGTTTAATTTGTCTAATAATAACAGGTAAGTTGTGTGCCAATTATGTATTTTGACATTTTCAATGAGTCACGGGCAATATCTAAATCGATCAAACATAATTGCTTTTATATTTATTTGTTAGAGTTTCTTTATATTTAATATTGTGGGGGGTTTATGTGGTTCCTTTCGAATAAACATAAATACGTTGCTATTTTTTGAAATAAACAATTCTCTTTTGCAATATAACCATGAAATAACAATGTATTTTGAAAGTACATTGTGAATGTTGGATTATACTTGCGTAGACCCGTTTTCACGCATGGTTAGCTATATATAGTTGTTTCCGATGTCATAAGTAAAAAAGGTTTGAATGTACTTTTTGACGAGCAATATCGTTCAACTAATAAAACAAAAAATATTGTCTATGAAGAGGTCCTTCAACGACTATATATATTTACCAACTTCAGTATATTTTCTACACATTTCAATAATACCAATAACCTTGATTATTTTATAATTATTTTGCAATATATATATACAATTATATTTTCTTTATGCGTTTTCCGCGTTTAACGCGGGTCATAATCTAGTGTGTGTGTGTGTGTATATATATATATATATATATATATATATATATATATATATATATATATATATATATAATTAAAATGCTAGTCTTACCGTTAGTAGTCCTCATTCATGAAGCCGGTCTATAAGGTGGGTATAAGGTTGCTGCCTATAAAATGACGCTTAATGGGTGTACACTCACACCCACCGCTTGCTTGATCGGTGGAGGGTCGTTAGCCGAACGGGTAGGATAGGGCAACCCTATCTCCTCATTATAAGTATAAAATTAAAATACAAAGTAACTACATGTTTTTCAAATTCCCAATCCTAGTTACTTTAGGAAAAGTGAATTGATGCAAACCCATGAAATTACACTTTGCACCCTTGCTAAGAAGTTAGTGGAGCGTGTGTGGTTTACCGGCACACTAATTGGTTCTAAGCAAAGGTGGCAAAGGGTGATTCATTGTTTATCATAGTTCGGTGGAGCGTGTGTGGTTTACCGGCACATCGAATAGGTGATTGTAACAATGAAGGCACCGTGTAAATTTGCATGGTTCGTCCAACCTATTAATAAGATAATCCTTACCTTATTTTGTAACTATCACATAATTACAATTCAGCCCCTCTAGTTTAATTAATTACATTTGATCACAAAATTAATTCTTAATTAATTTGTAACAGCCCAAAATCTCAAGTATTGTTAAGTTGCATTTTGGGGGTGTTTTAAAGGGGAGACTCGACGAGTTAGAGCCAGACTCGCCGAGTAGGACCACAGACTTGGTCGCGGGTTCGCGACTGGACTCGACGAGTCCAGGTATGGACTCGGCGAGTCGACGCTGTTCAGCGGAAACCCTAGCCGTTTCGTATTGGGTCGTATATAAGGGTTGTTATGTCGTCATTTCACGTCTTTTGGCCGATTGTGGAGAACCCTAAACGACTGTGGCATCTAGAGCAAACTTGAAGGCCATTATTGACTTTGAAGGAATTGTGGTGCAAGAAGAGGAAGGATTGTGGCCAAAGGAAGAGCAAGGGGGTCGAGTTCTGAGGTTTGGGGACACAGAGAGTACGTTTTCAGGTTATGTTTCAGACCATTTCTGTTATTTTGATGTGTACACGAATTTAGGGTTTATGAAACCCATTTGGGATTAGATGGATTGTTGTGTTGCTATCCAACGTTTATAACCCTGTATTAGTACCCCTTAGAGGTCCAGAAGGTCCTATGTTTGTATATTCGGGAAAATATGTATCTCAGGAAGCAGTTTGATCGACTGCATGGCGTGAACTCGCCGAGTCGGATGATCAGACTCGGCGAGTAGCTTGAAGATTCACTGGGACTCGCCGAGTTGTTCTTCGGACTCGGCGAGTGGAGTCGGGGTGGCCCCGCGATTCTTCCAGGAGTGACTCGTCGAGTCAAAGAGGATACTCGACGAGTAGAAGGGGAATCTTAGAGGATTGAAGGACGACCAGACTCGCCGAGTCGCCAGGGAACTCGCCGAGTCCAGTCGAGCTGTCAATGGACTGTTGACCATAGTTGACTGGGGTGATTTCTTAGGGCCAGTTAACGTGGAAGATAGAAGTATTAATAAGGGATATATGATGATACAGGGAGCTTGTAGCTCGGAGGATCAAGTGCAAGGGATTTTAGGAGTTGCTATCTTCCAGTGTCTACGAGGTGAGTCTTCTCACTATACCTCACCCGGAAGGGTTTGATTGTGTGACCGGAAGGTCAAGTATGTTATGTGTTATGTTTATATGCTATAAATGGAAAGTTAGCTGCTACGCGTGATATACATGCTTATATATGGGCCGGAAGGCAAAGTATTATGTGACAGAAAGGTCAGGTATGATATATGATATATGTGCTTTATGTGTTAGAGTATCTGTATTATGTGTTATATATGTGTATGGGCCGGAAGGCGATATATATTGTGGACCGAAAGGTCCGGGCCGGAAGGCAATGTTATGTGGATCGAAAGATCCGGGCCGGAAGGCAATGTTATGTGGATCGAAAGATCCGGGCCGGAAGGCAATGTTATGTGGATCGAAAGATCCGGGCCGGAAGGCAATGTTATGTGGACCGAAAGGTCCGGGCCGGAAGGCGTATGTGCGTAAGGTATATTGGGGAACTCACTAAGCTTCGTGCTTACGTTGTTTATGTTATGTTGTTTCAGGTTCTTACAGTAACGCGGGAAGGCAACGGTTTGATTGTACACACCGAAGAAAGAGTTGTGTTTTGGAGGATCCTGGTCTTCTATTATAATGAAAATGAAACTATGTTTTGTAATTCGAATGTGAATAAGATTTTAAACAAGTGTTTTTAATATTAAATTGATTATTTAAATGAAAATTTTGTTTTTTGGAAATCACGGTGTTACAAATTGGTATCAGAGCCTTGGTTTGAGGGATTCGGACGCGCCTACGGGTAAATCTGGACTCAAACTGAGGAAGTAAGAAAAGTTTTCCAAATAAATGGTTTTCTAAAAGTGAATAAGAGTTCAAAGAGAAAGCAAGAAAGAGCAGTGTGTACAATCAGCCAGAGCCAAACGGTGATTTCCCAAAATACTCTTACTTTTGTATTATGAAGTATCTATTATGCACTTTATGAGACATTATTGCATGCTAGAGACAGACTAGGTATTTCATATCTTAGGACTAGAGTGGCCTGATTTGTGATGCCTTAGTCTAGGGTTTGCTGTTATATGTGCGTTATGCTTTTGTGTGTATGTGATGAGTGAGAGCATCTAGTTAGGACGCACAAGGGGTAAAGCTACGGAGTACAGAGGTACTTCCGAGGATGAGCCGAGAAGGTGGAGCTACCACAGATGGGAAGTCCTATGTATGCTTCAATGCTCGAATGCTGCTTGCTTTGTGCTTTGTGGAGTTGTCGATGATGGGAGTCAGCTACTAAGTGAGTATGACGATACTCAGGAGGTAGAGGGCTGGCATCATTAGGAGCTCTTCAGCAGCTGATAGCAAAGAAGTGGGAGGACAGCGGAAGGGACTAGGGAGTAAACCTAGCCAAGTGAGTGCGCTGGTAGAGTAGAGGATTTTGCTGGAAAGCGAGCACGCGCGATGAGATGGGTGAAAGAGCAGGTTTCTCAGCTACTTAGGAACTCTGGGATGGTCCGTGTGGAAAGTATGGGTAGATGTGGCAGGTAGTATGGGCCCGTACTACTGAAAGCAGAGGACCCATACTTGACACAGGGGGCATTCTGAAGGTCCTAAGGAACAGATTGAGGAGTGATGTTATGGTTCGAATACCATACATCGGAGCGGATACAGAGTGATGTTATGGTCAGGGCACCATACATCGGAACAGTTGAGATAGATGTTGTGATTCGAGTGCTATACATTGGGGCAGATTGAGGAGTGGTGCTATGGTTCAGGTACCATACACCGAAGCATGTTGAGGAGGGATGTCATGGGATGAGTACCATGGTTCGTAGTGGATGATGCTTGTGGCTATCTTGTTATCCGGTTATCGATCGGACGAGCACGAGCGAGCGGGATGCGAGGATTCGCGAGATCCGGCGTGATGAGGTTGCTGCATTGTTGCGGGCTGAGTCGCCAGAATTGTTGGTGTCGATCAGGACCACTATGATTGAAGTAGTTTGACGAGCGATATGCGGCTTTCGCAGAGACGGCTGCCGCGGCGGTTACAGCGGCTGTAGCAACGGCAAAGAAAGGGGCTAGTCGGGGTTTTCAGTATCGGGACTTCTATTATGCGAAGCCTCCCACATTCGATGGAGTTCAGGACTCGATTGTTGCTATGAGATGGTTATCAGACATGGAGGGGTGTTTCTCCACGAGTTTATGCCCTGCTGATCAGAGGGTGGGGTGTGCTCTGAACCTGTTGAGGCTCGGGGCGAAGGATTGGTGGAGATTGACCACGAGGTCATTTTCCGATGCGCAGAGGGCTGCGGTTTCATGGGATCAATTCAGAGGGATGTTCAGTACTCGCTATGTTCCGCGGGATGAAAAGGAGAAATTGGCTCGGAAGTTCTTTAAGCTGAGGCAGGATTTGGAGTCGGTGATTGAGAGCACCGGGATGTTTATTGAGAGGGCGATGTTTTGCCCTGAGTTCGCTTCGGAGCAGGCTCAGATGTCCCGAAATCCGAGTATGCTCAAGAGGGGGGGGGGGTATCAGACAGTTCGTGTCTGCGCAGAGACGCGAGACCGTGTTGGTATCGCAGGAGGCCGCCATGTGGCGTGAGTTAGAGGTTGAGTTGCAGTAGCGTGAGATGAGGCAGGCCCCGATGCAGTCGCAGTCGGCGCCGAAACGGTCCATGACCGTAGACGTTAGAATGGGGGATCGGAGCGGTCACACTTGTGGGAAGTGTGAGAGAGATGGCACCGGAGCTTGTTGGCCCAGTGGTGCATACCGCAAGTGCGGAAAGGAGGGGCATGGTGCACGGGATTGTCGGCAGTCAGTGCCAATTCGGGATTTCAGGATTTGTTATCAGTGTCGGTAGGTTGGACATTTGAGGGTCAACCGTCCTCAGTTTCCTGCAGGACCGGTGCAGGCTCTAGCATCGGCCACCTTGAGGAGTTCAGGAGGAGGACAGGATGGAGCAGAGCCCAAGAGCTCAGGGTCGTGCTTATCGGCTTGCGGCAGAGAGAGACGGAGCAGTGCCGGAGGCAGCTGCGGGTATGATGCTCTCTTGATGTCTTAAGTAGCTTGCGTTGATTGTGGCGTATTGTTTGTGCTGGTGTCTGGTGTGGATTTCGATGCGGTATTCGTTGTTTCGCGGGTTTGGCATGGTTATGAATTGGTGCTTCAGGTTTTCGCTTGGCATTCGTTGTTCCCTGATGGTTTAGTATGATTATAGTTTGGTGTTTTGGTACCGGTAGCCTTGTGCGGTTCCGATGCGATATTCAACCTTTGGCAGGTTGTGGGTTTGGTTATGGGTTATTGCTTGGGAATTCCGTTGGTCATCGTTCGTGAGGGTTGATAGTGGAGATGCGGCACTGGGTTGAATGACGGGTAGCATCTGCAGTTGTGGAGTGGATAATTGAAAGATCGGATTCTTTTGAGCGGATTGATCAGGGAGGAGATGTGTTTTGCTGAGGGTTGCTTACGCTTGTGGGAAGCAGTCAGTGGGTAAATGTTCTCTTTGTGCAGGATGGTTCTGAAAGGTCGTTAATGACGATCGGTGGCAGTTAGTCAGTGCTTTAGTGGGGGAGAATTAGAAAATTCTCCGGGAGATCGATGAGTATGTGAGGGTGCTTAGCTGCCGGGATTCAGCAGTGTTTGTCAGCGCAGAGTATAGGCCGATGAGAGCGAGTGTCGGGTATGCGGGGCGGGATACAGACCTAGGGCATTCAATTTTGGAGGCCTGAGAGAAGGCCGGGATCAAGCTTGAGTAAGTAATCGGAATTTTGCGATCAGAGTATTGGTACGTTTGAGGTACGTGATGGGTTGTACTGCATTAATCCCACGGGATTATGTTGTGCATGTTTCTAGAGCTGGAACCGGAAGGTTCCCAGAGTTAGAACCTGAGGGTTCGCAGAGTTTGGGTGTACGGACCCACAGAGATATAGCCTCGAGTGGCTAGTATGTGTTATGAGAGTCGGTCCAGTCATACTGGAGACTCTGTTGGTATTGCTGGATTAGCTCGGGATTTGCGGATCGCGTATGTTGCAGTGTGATTGCAGTGGAAGGTCTGGCCCCGGGTTATTGATCTTGTTTAGCGGAGGCAGTGATTTTGATGAGTGGAGAGAGTGCGTGGGATTGAGAGCCCCTGCAATGAGAACCAGAGTATGTGAATAGCAGTTACGCAAAAAGGGTGGTGTCGCTTGGGGCGAGCACCGTGGCACCGGTTGGAGTGGCAATATGTTCAAGAGAGTTCCGTGGAAAAGGAAAAGAGGAGGGTATGTAACTCCGAAGGGGGTGCAAGTTCACGAAAGTGAAAGCTGCAGAGCAGAGTTATGGTTAGAGTATTTCGAGTATGGTTTTGAGCATCGTGTTCGCGGCAGTGGAGTAGGAACCCATCCGGTTGGGATGTCTGTTGAGGCTCAGAAGGGATGCATGGAGAGAGAAAATTTTAAATTCTCAGTGTGAATCTGATCAGAGTGTAGGGTGGATGTGGTGGTTCATCTTGGGAGATGTTCGAGAATATCATCAGTGTATCGGGTCTTTCCACCTGCGGGTGTTGGGACTAGTTCAGTATGTGTATGTGATGGCAAGAGGGAACTTGTGAGAGTTGATCTGAGAGGGAGAACGGATCTCTCAGTCGGTCCAGAATGGGCAAAGTGGGCTTTGGATCGGGGATCCGGTGGTTCAGGGTTTCCTAACCCTTATGGGTTGAGTGATCGTTGAGATTTGGAGCAGAGTGCATCGTGGGTAATTTCCGATTGCAGAGAGTGATGAGCAGTTCAGAGTTCGTACTTTAGTTGACAAAGCAGACTCAGCAGGTTAAAGAGAGTTAGTGATCGTCTAGAGTTAACAGGAAAGTTATGCAGGCAGACGCCGTTACGAGCATGTGATTCAGGTCAGCGACTTCGTATTTCTGATGGGGTGCTTCGATGTAGGAAGAGGGGTAAATGGGGGGCCCCGGTATGTCGGGTCTTTTCGTGAAGGTGCGAAGGTAGGAAGGGTGGCCTATCGTTTGGAGCTGTCAACGGAATTGGGACGGATCCATGACACTGGCATGTGTCGCAGTTGAAGAGGTGTATAGCGGATGAGTCAGCAGTGGTTCTACTAGAGAACGATTAGGTGGATGCGAGCCTGTGTTACGTCGAGGGGCCAGGGACCGTCGGAGATCGGAAGATCAGGGTTCTGAGGAACAAGGAGGTACCTCTGGTATTGGTTCAGTAGCGGTCTCGGGAGAGATCGGTAGTGTCTAGGGAAGCCGAAACGTGTGATGCGGGAGCAGCATCCAGAACTATTTTCAGGGTGAGACTTCGAGGGCGAAGTCTAATTCTAGTGGGGGAGAATTGTAACAGCCCAAAATCTCAAGTATTGTTAAGTTGCATTTTGGGGGTGTTTTAAAGGGGAGACTCGACGAGTTAGAGCCAGACTCGCCGAGTAGGACCGCAGACTTGGTCGCGGGTTCGCGACTGGACTCGACGAGTCCAGGTATGGACTCGGCGAGTCGACGCTGTTCAGCGGAAACCCTAGCCGTTTCGTATTGGGTCGTATATAAGGGTTGTTATGTCGTCATTTCACGTCTTTTGGCCGATTGTGGAGAACCCTAAACGACTGTGGCATCTAGAGCAAACTTGAAGGCCATTATTGACTTTGAAGGAATTGTGGTGCAAGAAGAGGAAGGATTGTGGCCAAAGGAAGAGCAAGGGGGTCGAGTTCTGAGGTTTGGGGACACAGAGAGTACGTTTTCAGGTTATGTTTCGGACCATTTCTGTTATTTTGATGTGTACACGAATTTAGGGTTTATGAAACCCATTTGGGATTAGATGGATTGTTGTGTTGCTATCCAACGTTTATAACCCTGTATTAGTACCCCTTAGAGGTCCAGAAGGTCCTATGTTTGTATATTCGGGAAAATATGTATCTCAGGAAGCAGTTTGATCGACTGCATGGCGTGAACTCGCCGAGTCGGATGATCAGACTCGGCGAGTAGCTTGAAGATTCACTGGGACTCGCCGAGTTGTTCTTCGGACTCGGCGAGTGGAGTTGGGGTGGCCCCGCGATTCTTCCAGGAGTGACTCGTCGAGTCAAAGAGGATACTCGACGAGTAGAAGGGGAATCTTAGAGGATTGAAGGACGACCAGACTCGCCGAGTCGCCAGGGAACTCGCCGAGTCCAGTCGAGCTGTCAATGGACTGTTGACCATAGTTGACTGGGGTGATTTCTTAGGGCCAGTTAACGTGGAAGATAGAAGTATTAATAAGGGATATATGATGATACAGGGAGCTTGTAGCTCGGAGGATCAAGTGCAAGGGATTTTAGGAGTTGCTATCTTCCAGTGTCTACGAGGTGAGTCTTCTCACTATACCTCACCCGGAAGGGTTTGATTGTGTGACCGGAAGGTCAAGTATGTTATGTGTTATGTTTATATGCTATAAATGGAAAGTTAGCTGCTACGCGTGATATACATGCTTATATATGGGCCGGAAGGCAAAGTATTATGTGACAGAAAGGTCAGGTATGATATATGATATATGTGCTTTATGTGTTAGAGTATCTGTATTATGTGTTATATATGTGTATGGGCCGGAAGGCGATATATATTGTGGACCGAAAGGTCCGGGCCGGAAGGCAATGTTATGTGGATCGAAAGATCCGGGCCGGAAGGCAATGTTATGTGGATCGAAAGATCCGGGCCGGAAGGCAATGTTATGTGGACCGAAAGGTCCGGGCCGGAAGGCGTATGTGCGTAAGGTATATTGGGGAACTCACTAAGCTTCGTGCTTACGTTGTTTATGTTATGTTGTTTCAGGTTCTTACAGTAACGCGGGAAGGCAACGGTTTGATTGTACACACCGAAGAAAGAGTTGTGTTTTGGAGGATCCTGGTCTTCTATTATAATGAAAATGAAACTATGTTTTGTAATTCGAATGTGAATAAGATTTTAAACAAGTGTTTTTAATATTAAATTGATTATTTAAATGAAAATTATGTTTTTTGGAAATCACGGTGTTACATAATTATTAACCAATATTAACTAAACAAATATGATTTCTCCTTTAATATATTATTCTTATAACATATTAATAAATTATAATAACCTCTCTCTCTCTCTATTTATTTCTCCAATCAAGTTGCTTTGGTGAAGGCAACCCAAAAGAACCATGCACCATCGGGTCAAGTACATACCAAAATAGTTATGGACTTAGACACTAATCGAACAGTCTCCCGCTTGGATAAGTCTAACAACTATTCTGCGTATGACTTTAGATCCTGATCTACAATCGTAGCTTTCCAAAGCCGCTGTCAACTCTGATCCTATCAGATACGCGTGTCCTTAGATAAGGGATCATATATTCCTCCATTCTAGATATCGTATGAGATATGATTTATAATCATTCTCTTTGTACTATCTCTCGATTCCCGATTTATGACGACTGACTAATTGAACAAATCAAATTAGCCCTAGCCTGGCCGAGCATTTACATTTGTCATCACTAAATCATCGAGGGGCCCAAAGATATCGCTTTTATTCTACCTTGGATAAAAGGAACGGATAAAATTTGATACAATACTTGCTTGCACTCACTCACCGAATCACACACAACAATATGTTTTATAACACCAAGTTACTAGTGCGTTTACATATTATCAATGTGCAACCGATTTGCAAGATACAACTCACACATCTCGGTTTCAAGAATATAAGATGTTATCGTCTCACCAATCACTCGTGATATAATTCATGGAGTGATCCAAGTGAGCGTGGGTTTAATCCAATGCTCAAATCACATTCATAAGCACTCATGAACGTTGCAACAAACATTTGCTTTTGTCTATTACTCTTTAGACAATCCACACACCAATTCACGACAGTCTTCATTCATACCTACTTCCAACATATGAACGACTGTGGCCCGTTCGAATAATTTGACTGTTCTTAACCAATTAAATTATTCAGGAAGTCAAAACATGCAAAGTGAAACACAAGAATAATACTAATCCCATATGGCCTCAACCCTTTGAGCATAAATAAAACACCTTTTATTTATCACCATATCGATTACTCATTATTTGTTGTTTCGGTTAATCAACTTCTTACTTGAATTATTACACTTGTCCCATGCTCCTAACATGCACATAATGTTTACCTATGGTTCTTACTTTGTGAAATAGACCAAATTGAGCACATTCCTAATCATTCTCATTTCACAACTCCAAATCCTTTTTCCATAAGTGAAAGAATATCAAATTCTTGCTTCTTATAGATTATGCTAGATTCTAACATTTTATGCAATGATCCTTTCGTAATGTCACTGCACCAAAGTCACAAAGACTATTGCCAATGATATTACAAAGTCCTCTATCGGAGATTGTTACAAGACAATTCCTTAGATATGATGTCTCTCACTCAAAGTACATTTCTTTGAACATCCTTTTGCATAAAAGTTTCTAATCTAGTCATAGATTTTCAATATTCAATTCCTAACATGGACACGCTTCCATATTTTCCATATGACAACTCATTCTTAATAGAATCTTTTCTATTCATGATAATGTTGATATTGTCCATCCAATATGGAAACATTTCCATATTTTCCAATACTATACTTCCAACTACTCACAAGCGACCAATCCTCGTCGAACTTTGGATTGTCCTTTGATAGTTGTTTAATTGTTTTAGTCAAAACCAATTCTAGTCCCTTTTCCCTCTAAATGCGCTCGACATTTAGAAAATTTTAGAATGGTCAAATATCAAAGCATTTGCAATCGATCCAATACCCGAAGCGTATGAGACACGACGCATAATGTTTTATTTGCTATGTTCTCAAAATTCGAATTGTGAAGAGGAATGCCGTAATCATAATCGAAATTTTAAGAACACACTATATACCTTTGACTAAATCTATTAACATTCCACAACCTAAGCCTTTAGATTTGAAATGAAGCATAATATTCTCTCCCTTAATTATAGCAAAACAACCTTTCAACTCTTACAACTTTGCAAAGTATGACTCTTGTTTTCTATAATTAATATTGCTAACCTTGAAATACTTTCCTTAATAATCATACAATCATAACATTTATGCTCCCACTATCATGATGATTATTATAAAACATAACACTTATGCTCCCACTAGCTTCGACATGTATTCATCTTAACTTTCAGAAAAACAATGCTTATTGAATTTCTTAAGTTCATGTTTCTAATACTTAGTGCTTTGATAATCTTTTATCAAGGCTTCTTGAACTTATACACCTTTGCCTTAGATAGTTCATATGTGTGTCTAAACAATTAAGACTAATTGCCAAACCTCACAATTCAAATCATGGAAAGGGATACCGTAACCATAATCGAATTTGAGAATGCAATTTTACAATCACTATCTTCTTAAAATCTTTCTTAGTGAAAGCATTTCCTCACAATCATTTTCATGAAGGAGGAAATCTTATGACACTTAGATTTGAGCGGTGTATGTGTTCCTATCCATGTGAATTTGTTAAAACCAAAGTTTACGACAAATTCAAACTCATATGGACCGAACTTTCTTAATCTTGATTTATTGCCTTATGGTAGCACAGCTGCCCACCACGTCTTCCAAGTAGTTAAGCAGCTCACCTTTTCCTATCAATGTACCTTTCATTGATTAAGGTGCTTTGCCTTTTATGCGTTCAAAATGAGAACTCATAGAACTCACATGCATAATTAACTCGATTGGATTGGCACAGAAACAAAATAATGTCAACGCGATAGGTTGTAAACCTCAACTCGTGTGCTAGTGTTGATCGATAAGGTTTATTTGATTTGTTCTTGAAACCTTTTAAGACCATTAAGACTCCCACTTACTCCTTGACATATAAGATTCTCTTGTCAATAACCATTTCTTGACAAACAATTATCCAAGAGTTAGTGTAGCTCATATCAAAATACTTCATAAATTGGTCCTAGTTGGTCTTTGTCTTATCCAAGACATCACAACTTTCCACATTTGATGAATGTTATAAACCTTTAATACTTTTCACTCATTGTCACAATCTTAACTTTAAGACTTGTTATGGAACGAAGTATGATTGACTTCTTGATTTAACCATTTCTTCAATTCTTGATTCCTCTTCTTAGACATACAATTGTACTAAGACTCACTGATCAATTGAGATATAGTTCTTAATCATTAAGACCTATCATAAAGCATAAAAGGTACTCTCCCATCTTCTTAGAATGGAGAAACCTTTATCTTTCTTCCTACTTGATTCTTCTTATTCGTTCTGCTATTGATCTAAACCCTTTAATCAATTCAAAATTACACTTAATCTTGTAAGTATAATCATATTTACTAAACCTTTAGTAAATCATGACGAATATCTTTGTTACTCTTATGGTGGACTTGATCAACACGCAACTTTGTGTATTCGATCTCCAAGTCCGTCACTTGACACTTTGTCAATGAATTAGTCTAATTTCCAAATATGAAATTTCTCATTCATCGTGTAACCAAGTTCCATGATTCCAAATTTCTGTCCAATTGAAACTTGGGCGATGAGAAACTCTCCCTATTTGGTAAATTTATCGACTTTTCCATAAAGATCATAAATAAGAATCATATCCATTTGTTGTAGAAATATGCAAACACCAATTTTCATAATGATTTCATTGTAAGGAAATAAACAAATAAATAAATAAGTCAAACGAAAATTTATTTTATTTATAAAAGCAGCGGAAAACATTTGTCCTTACAATGCAAAATCCATTGAAAACTATGTATTTCAAAAGAAATAAATTTCTAACAACTCTATCATAACTATCTAAGCTCAAAATCTAATCTTCAAGTCCATGCGATCAAGATCCATTCCTTGTGATTAGATTCATCTTGCTCTTTCACCAAGCTTCCTTTCTTTTCACCGATCCTGTAAAACATTCAAATGCAATCTTATTACATTATGTATTAAGAATTAATGAATAGGAACTTAATGGAGTTAGATAGTCGATTTTACCTGAAGCGCAGCCATACTCTTTGACTTTCCCATCTTCTGGACTCTTCAGGCTCTTTGGGCAGACTTGTATCCAACGCCCTTTCTTTTGGCAGCAAACGCAGGTCGGTTCTCCTAGAACGTCCTCGGAAGCATGGTCGGTTGATTTTTCCAACAAATACGCTTCATTGTTTCGCCAAATCATTTCTGATTCAGCAGCAATGAGCATGTAAGTTAGGTCAATGAGGTTGTCGTCATGATCCATCATATAATACTTTCTTTTGAACTCATTATATGATTTAGGAAGTGACTGCAAAACCCAATTTACAACCAACTCATCTGGGAATGACACACCCAACATTATCAACCTATCAATGTGTGATTTCATTCCTAGAACGTGGGCACACACGGGTTTACCATCTTCATGTTTCATTTCCAATAGGGTCTTAGTGATATTGAACCTTTCAATTCTTCGATCTTGTGGGTTGGGGAGAACAATAGGAGGAGGAGGAGGAAGTGAAGCATGATTTCTCGTTCCTCGATTGAATTGTGGAATACCATCTTCATGTGGAATGCTTGTTCCACGGGATTTGGGAAGACCATAGTTGTCGAACTTTGACATATACAAAACGGGAGAAAAACAAATTCAAGTTAATTGATTGATTGAGTCCTTAGTAAATCACCCAAATGAGATACTAAGGCTAGGACCCAACACAATATTCTACAACTCGGGAGAGGGATGCCGTAACCCTAATTGAAGAATATTTGAATGTAAGTGAATGACGATTCACTAATTTCCACCACGAAAAACGAAAAAGAAATTTAAGTTTTAAATCTATGAAAACACCTAAATCCTTTGAGATTCATTGAACTTTCAATGGCATGTTTAAATCTCGATATTCCCCTCTTGTTTGTGACTGGGATGCCGAGGATCACAAAGCGGGTGTGAATAACCATGCAAACTTACATGGTGCCCTCACATGTTACAGTCACCTATTCGATATGCCGGTAAACCACACACGCTCCACCGAACTATGACAAACATTGAGTCACCCTTTGCTACCTTTGCTTAGAACCATTTAGTGTGCCGGTTAACCACACACGCTCCACTAACGTCTTCGCAAGGGCACAAAGTGTAATTTCATGGAATTGCATCAATTCACTTTTGCCTAAGTAACTAAGATTGGGAATTTTATGAAAACAGTTAGTTACTTTAATAATTCATTATACTTATAATGGAAGGTTTCGTCCTATCCTACCCGTTCGGCTAACGACCCTCCACTAGTCAAGCGTGCGGTGGGTAAGAATGGATACCCATTCAATCGCCATTTTATAGGCAATTTCCTTAAACACCCCTTATAGACCAGCTTCGTGAATGAGGCCTACTAACGGTAAGACTGACTTTTACTCATACATATATATATATAGTGTTAGACTTTTAATGTTATATATAGTATAGGGTGTATGTTATACTTTCAAAATACTAGGTGGTTTAATTTAACAATTATACTTTTAATTCAATTAAATTGTTAACCTAAGCTTTTATGGATTTATTAAACCTCTTTAAATTATACACCTTAATAAAACCATAAGGGTGTGATATGAACTTTTTCAAAACTATACTAGAGTTTTAGAATTCAACATTCCTAATTAAACTTTTAATCAACTTTTAAATTCCAAAACTTGAGGGCAAGTTTTGAAACATTTCAAAACATTAGGGTTTAGGATTTAAATATACATCAAAATTAAACCATTTAATCAAGATTTAAATTCCAAAACTTGAGGGCAAGTTTTGAAACCTTTTTCAAAACATTAGGGTTTTAACTATTTAAATTTCAAAACAACAAAACTTTTGGGTTCAAATTTAAACTATAAAACCTAAGGGGAAAATATGAAACTTTTCATAACAACAAGGATCAAATAACAAATAATCTAAATTAACAATTATTCACATAATTATCCATATTTGATTTATTTAATGATTTCTTGCAAAACAATTTACCAATTAAGTCAAAATAATTAATTAATTATCACATAAGGAAACAATTATCTTATTAATTGATAAATATATTCAATTAGATCAAGAATATAGTCAAATATATCATAAAATCGGATTAATATTGATCTAATATGATAAGGTAACTATCCATAATCAAAAACAGCAAGAAATCCCGAATATATCTCTGTCTGACGCACCGACTCGCCGAGTCACCCTCTGGAACTCGCCGAGTAAGGGCAACTCGCCGAGTCCACAGTGGGACTCGCCGAGTCCTTCAAGCAGAACACCAAAAATCAAAATTTTCAAACATATCAAGCATCAATACAATAGAAACCAATCAAGTCTCTGATACCACTGATGGGTTTTGGTCATAAGACATCCTATGTGCTCATACAAACCCTAATGCTTGGATCTAGGTTTATCTATTGTACATGCAAGTTATCCAAGGCTATAAACCCTAATTCGAGCATATGGGAATCAATATTAACATATAATTAGGTTTAAGATATTACCTTGATTGTTATGTAGCAATAACAATCCCAATTCCTCCTTGAATTGACTTTGGAGGCTTAGAGTCACAAGTGTCACTCCTCTAATGGCTTACAAACACCATGAGCAAATGGAGAAGGTATAAAGAGAGAGGATAGGTATAAGAATTCGTCTCTAGGACCTCTTGGGAAGGGATGGACGAATTCATGAGCCTTGGGGTCTTTATATAGGTGTAGAGATTAGGGTTTTAGTCCTTATCCTTATCTAGTTGCTTGCCCACCAAGTAACCATAAGATAAGTCTTGAAACCCCTTATCCTAGTCGAATTCTAAGACCTTATCACCTTAAATTCGTCAAACCTATTAATAAGATAATCCTTACCTTATTTTGTAACTATCACATAATTATAATTCAGCCCCTCTAGTTTAATTAATTACATTTGATCACAAAATTAATTCTTAATTAATTATTGACCAATATTAATTAAACAAATATGATTTCTCCTTTAATATATTATTCTTATAACATATTAATAAATCATAATAACCTCTCTCTCTCTGTTTATTTCTCCAATCAAGTTGCTTTGGTGAAGACAACCCAAAAGGACCATGCACCATCGGGTCAAGTACATACCAAAATAGTTATGGACTTAGACACTAATCCAACAGTCTCCCACTTGGATAAGTCTAACAACTATTCTGCGTATGACTTCAGATCCTGATCTGCAATCGTAGCTTTCCAAAGCCGTTGTCAACTCTGATCCTATCAGATACGCGTGTCCTTAGATAAGGGATCATATATTCCTCCATTCTAGATATCGTATGAGATATGATTTCTAATCATTCTCTTTGTAATATCTCTCGATTCCCGATTTATGACGACTGACTAATTGAACAAATCAAATTAGCCCTAGCCCGGCCGAGCATTTACGTTTGTCATCACTAAATCATCGAGGGGCCCAAAGATATCGCTTTTATCCTACCTTGGATAAAAGGAACGGATAAACTTTGATACAATGTTTGCTTGCACTCACTCACCGAATCACACACAACAATATGTTTTATAACACCAAGTTACTAGTGCGTTTACATATTATCAATGTGCAACCGATTTGCAAGATACAACTCACACATCTCGGTTTCAAGAATATAAGATGTTATCGTCTCACCAATCACTCGTGATATAATTCATGGAGTGATCCAAGTGAGCGTGGGTTTAATCTAATGCTCAAGTGAACGTTCCCGCCTACGCGTGGATATAAAGAACGTCGAAAACGGAGTTTGTATGCAAAAGATACGACCGTTTTAAGAAAATCAGACAGTAAAACACTGATTTTCTTTAATCGCGTAAAACCGAATCGATCCTTTGAGATACTTACGCTTTGCCGACGGGATTTCCGATAACATTTTTGGACTCTGGTTATAATCTATTATTTAATTTCACACTCGAAATATTTTTAACAAAAATATTTACAAAAGTCGCGAAACGGACACCGCGAGCCGTTTAGACGCAAAACTTTAAGTACGATTTCCTGGAATTCCGTAACTCCAAAAATTAATACGTTCGGGTTTCTGGAATCGTTGAATTACCCTCTTTCATAAGAAATTTTTGAAAATGCAATCCAACATCGGGATCTCGATTCATCAATTTATAAGTGTTTTAGACAAGTTAAAGGATTAAACTACCTTGTGGGACCCACTAATTATGAGCACCTATTTCCAGCTCATTCTTTGCCCACGTGACAGCAACCCTCTCCATTCCTTTCTTTTTTTATCTTGAGTGCAAGCTTCCCCAATCAAGTACAAGCATGGTGATTGAAGCATGGGGCTTCTCTTCCATTAGTGTATCCCCTTACACTATAAATAGAGCTTCATATCATCTCCAAAAAAATCACACCTCAATCTTTAGCTTCTCTCTCTCAATCTTGATCTCTATCTCCCTCTATATCACTTTGAAGATCGTCACCATAAACCACCATTCCACCACCCCCTGTTGCCGCTGCTTTGTGAGTACTCCACCATCACAATTTATTTATTTTTGTATGCTACATTCGTTAGCAAATGCCCAAGAACTAGTTTATTTATTTATTTTGCTTTGTTGTGCTTAATCGAAGAAGAAACAGGAGGAAGTGATTACCTTCCATTCAAATATCTGTAACTCACGATGTATGAATGAAAGAGATGTACTGAGCAAACTTTGATTTGTTTTATTTAAATAACACCCATGACCTTTTTTGAATTTATGAGATTGACCCCTCTTTTTTTAAATGGATTACAAATCATGCCTCCACTATTCAAACTTCATTACAAAATTAATTTTAAACCCCCTGCTATGGAAATTATTTACAAATTTAGTCCTAAACACCTAAACTAGGATGTATATGTTCCATATTGGTCTCTCATTTGGAAATTATATTTATAATTTAGTCCAACTAAATTATTTAATTAACATAACGGACACTATACCTTGGTTAATTACCAAACTACCCTCCAAATATTAATTATATTAATATTTCCTTAGGAAACTAAATTTTCTCGGAGATTCGTATTCACGGAAAACTACTCGACCTTCTCGCATCCATTCCAGAACGTTATTCATCTATCGAACGTTAAAGTGAGTGCATAGTTACTTTCAGCTTACACATAGATATGAAGTATTTTATATAAATTACGTACTATGTATGCATATTATCTGAATACTTGCTATCTATGCTGGATGATCGTTTTATACATATTTTCAATGATTTAAACTGTATATGTATTTTATATCTACAAAATGTGTTGGGTAAAACATGGGTAGATGTAATAGTTGCTGTGTGACGAAATAAAATAATGAGAGGCCTCGTTATAGATGTTATTGATGATCTAGTCATCTAGCGGAGTATAGATGACAACCACGGACTATTCTAGATAGTCCAGTGGAACACTAGCAGGCTCGCAACTTATAGGTGTTTATTTGAACTGTGTGTTTATTTGAACTGTGTGCTCACCAGATGTACTCCATCCCCCGCATGGTTGCCTTAAGGACATTTGTTGCTGAGGAATCCCCTTAGCAGTAGTGTCCGTCCCGATGATAATCCTTATGATAGGTCCCTTATGATAGATGCTTAGGGACTTAATGTGAGGATAACAGGAACGGGTAATCGGGTTTGTTTAATTTAATGAAGTTAATAAACTTATTTATTGTGGGTTGAAAACCCTATGTGCTCACCAGGCTCCCAATCCTGATCCACTCAGTTTCTTGTATTACAGGTAGTGGCGCATGAGCATAGATGTGATGTTTTGGACGAGAGATTACGGATATAGGCCTGTAGATATGAAATAATGTAGTAAGGCTTATATTGTACTGTTTATGCTTTTGATCTGTACGAACATGACATCCCGAGTCTTTTAATGAAATACATTTCTATGGAAATGCTTTTGATAAATCTTTATCATATTTTGTTTTGGGACAAATTCCGCAATGCTTTTATTTAAAATGTTACTCTGATTTTTAAACAAAGCATAAACAAACCGGTCTTTTCTGGCCGTGATTTTGAGGATGTCACAGGATATCATCAAAAGATAACCCAGCAGATCCGCTTACGAAGGGACTGAGTAGGGTTAAGCACTTGCAGCATGCTAGGAGTATTGGGCTGAAGGATGATATTAGTTTAGATTATATTGTTTTAGAAACTTGTAATAGATAAATATAATTGACATTTGATGATTAAATAAATGAGTATTATTTATAAGTAAAGTTACTGTCTTATGTTAATTGTTTAACTATTGTTTCACTTTGCATGTTTTGACTTCCTGAATAATTGAGTTATTAAGAATAATCAAATTATTCGAATGGTCCACAATCGTTCATATGTTGGAAGTAGATATGAAAGAAGATTGTCATGGTATAGCAAAGGTTTGCTGCAGCGTTCATGAGTGCTTATGAACTAGTTTTGAGCATTGGAACAAACCCGCGTTTGCTGGAATCACTTTAAGGTATATATGTATATTGTAAGTGATCGCAAGATGATAATATCATATGGTCTTAAAACCTAGATATATGGTTTGTTATTTGTTAATTGGTTGTACATTGGCGAATAAGTAAATGCATATAAGTCGAAGTTTATCTGTTACTTTTATCCTAAGAGGGTAAAAGCGATATCTCGGCCGCTCGATGATTTGATTTGACTTATGTGTCGGGCCCGGTCAGAACTAAATTGATGTGTTCGATTAAGTTCTATGTCGAATAAATCTGAGATCGAGAAACTAAATGCTGGACTATGATTGTGTCTGCATGATATCTGAACAGAGGACTGTACGATCCCTTATCTAAAGGACAAGACTGATAAGATCAGAGTTTGACAGCGTCTTTGAAAGCTACGATTGCTAATCGGATTGTGCTTGTGTATATAGTTACCGGACTTATCCAAGTGGGAGACTGTTGAAATAGTGTCTAAGGCTGTAACTATATTTGGCAAGTATTTGACTCGGTTAAGCATGGTCCTTTTGGGTTGCCTTCACCATAGCAACTTGACAAGATGATTTATAACGAGAGAAGAAATATTATTAATATATTATGATAATAATAATATAAGGAATAATAATATTGTTATTTGATTAATATAAGTCATAAATTAATTAGGAATTAATTTGGTGACTTAAAGAGGTTAATTGAATAAAGGGGCATAAACTGTCAAATGTGTGATAGTTGTATTTTGGGCTATGAATCTTTATGGATGTGAGGGTGGACGATTTTAGGGTTTGGAGAAACCTAGAAATCGTCCAAGGCCTAGTCTATAGGGATTATTGGATTGCTTAGGGCCTAAGTTATTCAATTAGGGTTTAAGATGTAACCCTAGTAGCTCATAGTATACATAGACCCATAGGGTGGAGGAAATCGGCATTCATGCAAAGCAAGAAACCCTAGGGCCGATTTTCTCACCCTCCTCTCTCTCTCCATTATCATCCTCTTGCTAGTTGGTGTTTGTAAGCCATTAGAGGAGTGACAATTGCAACTCTAAGCTCCAAAGACAAGAAGATTCAAGCAAGCAACTCAAGGTATTCCTTTAAATCTTATTTCATATGTTATGAATTGAAAGTTTACACTAGATCTATCAATATAAGTCTTGGATACATTGCATGTTCAATTAGAAAAACCTAGATCCAAACATTAAGGTTTGCATGTGTACATAGGAAAGTTCTTATGGCTCAAACCCATCAATCTAGGTAATGAGAAGTCAAATCAGAAAGTTAAATTAGGAAGTAGATATAATGTCATGTAGGTTAATGACAAACCATCCAATTTTTAACACCTGCTATACCCGTAAAGGCGTAAACCAAACCAGAGAGGGTGCAATTGATTTTTCTTTAAAAATGAAGCGGCTTTAATTATCCAAGATAAAATATAGCAGTTAAACCCATAAAAAAAAAGAACAAAAATATACTAGTTTTTATGTATATTGCTTTTTAATATATTATATACCCAAAAAATTGTGTTGGCGGTAAAAATATATAAGCATCTTAGTACAACTTATAGTACATAACAATTATTTTTATACAACAAAGGTTACCGATAGATTTATACATGTATTTAATACTAAAAGTTAATATTTTATAATTGAATTATATATTATTAAGTTAGAATACAATAATTATTTATAATAATTAAAAATCTATTAAAATTATGTTAAAACTTATAAGATATTTAGCATTATTATTATTTTTTATTAGAATACTTAAATATTTATGGACCAAAAACTTATAAGAAACGAAATTACAAATATTTTAAAATTTTAAAAAGGAAAATCACAAGAAAAAGAAATAGCTATCCAAAATAGTCTATCTATAAAAAAGTTAACGGCTCAAAAAGAAAATATTTATCATGTGCTACTTATTCTTAGTAGCAGTAAACATAAAAATCTTGTTGACATCATAAATTGCTAACACATTTAGATAAGAATCATCTTTTTTTCCTTCCTTTAGCTATCAATAACATATATCAAAGTTACATCAAGTGCACCGACCGCTCAATTAAAACTCATTGTAGCCTCTTATTATGATTCGAAATGTTTGAGTTTAGATTAAAAGAAATTGATACTATCATATCTTTTGCAAAATCATCATTCTATCCAAGACTTTAAAAAAAAAATATGATTTTTTGCCTTTGAGTATTGAAATTTACGCTTGATGTTGCATATCGTTGACTGTGAGAAACAATAATGGGCAATTTTTTTATGGAGTTTTGGATAGAATGATGATCTTCACAAAAGATATGATAGTACCAACTTCTTTTAAATCCGCATCTAAACATTCCAGAAATAATAAGATGCTACAATGGGTTTTTGACGGGGCAGTTGGTGCACTTGATGGAACTTTGATACATGTTATTATTCCCGCTAACAAACAAAATTTACCTAAATGAAGGAAAAATGTGATTGTTATCAAAATGTATTGGCAATTTGAGACCTAAATATAACTTTTACCCTTATTGTGGCCGGTAGGAAAATCGTTGCACATGATTAGTTTTTTTGAACGACTGGTTAGTAATTAGAAGTTAAATTCACCAAGTTAATTAATACGTCTATGCATGAGTTTGAATGCATGACCTCCAATCTAAGAAGTTTTCACCTCTACCAAATGGCCTAGTCCCACATTGGCAAAACTAAGAATATAGTAAATAAATATTATCAGAAACATTAGTTAATATATGGATCATTCTTGTTTCCACCACCAAGTATGTTTATGGTTATATATATATATATATATATATATATATATATATATATATATATATATATATATATATATATATATATATATATATATATATGACGTTATTTTAAACATTTAATTATTTGACTCTTACATATAAATATTAACTTTGTGATGTCGTTATTGTAATGTGAGGTGTTTTTTTTTGGAGATTTTCATCGACGTGCATTGAACAATAAAGATTTTTTTTACCATACACATGCAAAACTTTAAAATGTCATTGAACGTGCTTTTGGTGTCTTGAATAGGGGTGTTCGTTTGAATGGATCGGTTCGATCAAATTCAATCAAATAAATCCAAATTGATTTTGATTTTTAAAACATATATCCAAATAGTCCAACTAAATTCAAATCTAATCTAATCCGATCCAATCAAATTACAATTCAATTGGATCAGTTTATATAAATTGGTTTTCAAAAATCAGAATATTTTTAAAACCACATATAATTAAAATATTATCCAACTTTATAAAAGAAAAAAAATAGCATAGTTGTGGTTTAATGTTTATAAACAACTACTAAAAAAAATTAAAGTTTAATATTTTATAGATATTTTTTTAGAGAAAATACATATTAAGGTTTTTTATTAGGTGAAACTTTTTGAATCTATTTGACAAAAATAAAAAATAATAATAAATATTTGTAGATATATATTAAAAATAAATAAATATTAAATTGTTATTCGGTTCTTATTTTATAAACTAAAACCAATATGAAATTCAAATTAGTAATTCGGTTTTGTAGAAAACTAATCCAAAAATGTGAATACCCGAACCAAATAGTCCAATCCAAATTATCTAATTGGATAATTCGGTTTTATTCAAATAACGAACAACCATAGCCTTGAAAGCATGATTCATTATATCAAAGAGGATGGCTCCATTTATGTTGGTCACACAAACAAACATTATCATTGCATCTCATGCGCTTAATAATTTCATAAGGAAAGAGGGTTTGATGTTTGAACGATGAGTTCTTTACTCAATAAGATCAACTCGATGTGTTGCTTCAAAATAACCTTATGCGTGTGATGATTATGAAGACGAGGTTGAAGCACATGGTAGTGTAACTAATTGACCAAGAATATATGGTTTATTTACGAGAGATGAATTGCTAATCAGTTAATGTAAAATATGGAACGAATGTTTTTTTTTTTAAAAAAAAAAATTGTTATGATGGATGTATGGATTAAATTCCAGTATTTTAAAACTAGAATTATCAGAAAAGTCTTTTTAAGTTAAAAGTTTCACTTTATTTAAACTTCAATTTTTTTTAATAACTTACGACTTTCAAAAACAAATAATTTTGTTTCTTGCAGAGTGCAACACACATTATACCTCTTAATAAAACAAATAATATGATACGTAGTAATAATTTCCACGTTTGTGCATGTCTATTATTGTCTAACGTAGTTTTCAACCTTTTGCCATAAAACTAGAATATATCAAAATTGTTTTTTTTAGGTTTTTTACTTGAACAATCCTTTCATTTAAATTGTTTAATAAACTTGTTTCTTACATAAACATTCTAAAAAATCTCTTATATATAATCGATTAAAAGTATCATTAATTCTTAGACTTATATATATGTAATATGTTACGATTTCCTATGATGAATATGTCTTTTTTTTTTTTTTTTTCTTCTCTTGTGGTGTTCCTTGTGCTCAACAGAACAACAAACTCTATAATCTCGTTCAAAATATGATAAGAGGAAGATAGCAACAACTGTAACTTAAACAAACCATCTTAAACAGATCATCACATGCATTAGTAACACACTTGGTTCTTCAAGTCTTAGCAACCCAAGTGTGAAAGTTTTAGGTTTTTAGTTACTCTCTGTGTTGTTGTTCAGCATGTCTAGAACAGAGAAAGCTGCTTTCTGGAAACGCTCTTTGCCTTCCTCTAAACTTTTTTTCCTCTCAAAAGCAGAGTATTTGCATTTCTCTATTTCTTCTATTATTCCACTTGAGCTTTGGTCAATTTCACTGTGTACAAAAGTAGAAAAGAAATAGGACAACATTCTAAGCAAAAAGCTTTTTCACAATCTTTGAGTGAAGTGAATACTATATTATAGACCATTATAAGTTTGTTTACTCACGTAATCATCTTAAGCATATTCTCCATTGCAGCTTGTACTTGCTGTGAAAGCTCTGCAGATAATGATCAAGTTATTAGATGAGATTCAAACAGTAACATTCAAATTAAGATTCAAGAAAGTCAACAGAATCTACAGTTTTCTAATAACAGGATGGTTGGTTTAACTAAATCAATTTGGCATTGACATCATATCACATTCTGAATTTCAATCGGTTGAGTTATGAGTTCATGAAAAGCAGGAGGCTAGAGAAAAATCAGCAGCAAAATACTACAATAAGTTCTACTAAATGTAGTATGCAGGACACTAATGGTGTGCAAACAAACACTGCATCCAGAGTGGAGAAAAAGATAGATATCATTGATCAGATCTGGATCTACGTTGCTACCATATTAATCAAAAACAAATGAATTTGAGACTGAAATATTGTATTGTCTGCAACTTAATCCCAGTTTCAAACATAGAGATCTGACACCAATTGCAGGAATTGCTTTTCCAAGTGAGTAATGCACATATTTGTGATAATCCAATGCCTTAAAAACCTAGCACAGCAAAGCACTCTCTAAGAATCTCCACTGTAATATCTCTACGTATCTAACTCAGACAACAATTCAATCATATCATTGACATCGCAATTGAAATCGCACTCACAAATTATACAATCCTTTTTTATTTTCTTAAAACATACTTATAACGGCAGGACATTCTCAGGCTATTACGCTGTATATATTCTAAAAAATGCTGTATTCATACTAAATCAAAACAATGATCATGTAATTCCCTAACGAATTGAGTTTCAATTCAACGCAAATTAATTCGAATTCGACTTGGAATATTCGTTGATTTCGAAAGTAATTACCAATGATCAGTATACAATTGTGCTTACCGTAGACGACGTTGGATAGAGAGGACTGTCCGTCGGAAACCGGAAGAAGTTGCCTATTACCGGAGGGAGAAGCCGGCGGTGAAGAAGACGCCATTGAAGCTTAAAGTACGATCGATCGTTTTAAATGGAGCACCCGTAAGGCATGGACTATCTACCCATCCTCTTTTATAGGGATCGAGTGAAGTTTTGAACAAATAAAAGTGTTTTACATAAATTGACTTTTGAATTAAGAGTTTTCATTTTTCAAAGTGCATTGCTATAATTGATTTTTTTTTTTTCTGTTGTATTGATAATCAATACTTATGTGGATCTGTCCTAAGAGCATCCACAATGGTGAGTTTAATGGGAGAGTTAAATGAGGTGGCAAGTCTAGTTGTCATTTAATGGTGAAACTCTACCATAGGGAGATGCCACTTTGGCATTCAATGGATTTGGAGCTCAATGGCCATTGAACTCTTCAATGGGAAAAAGGAAAGTTTTTAATCTTAAATACATACTATAAATTAGCTTTTGTAACTTTCTATTGAATTTTGTAGAGTTGAATGCATTGTAGAAAAAAATTAATTGAGTTGCATGGAATGTAGAAAAATGATGTGGCAATCCATTGAACTCTATAAAATTCAATGCATTGTGGATGACCTAATTTATCATGTCATCATTGTGGATTTTTTTCGATTTCAAGCTTAATATGGGGCTATTTTCGTCATTTTCCCACTCTTTCTTTCTTGCATCCTGATAACTTTTATTATTTCCTAAAATGTAATCATTTGGGTTGCCTAAATTAGTCCTCCAATACCACTTATTAGAATCCATTTAGACAACCAAAGCCTCTTCTTTTTCATTAGTCATATTATGCATATTATGGCTCGGTTGCGTTAAAGATTGACTATGATCTGTGATATATGTGTAAATATATTGCAAATAATAAAAGGATTAAAACTTTATGTGGAAGTGGAACACGATCCTATACATACATGCTTCATGGAACCCATTATGTTCAATGTAACTATGTAAGGATTGAAAGAGGTGTAATGGTAATATGGTATAACGCTTTGGTATATGCTATAATGTTATACTAACAGTTGCATAAGATTAAGCTGAAAGCGTAATTGGGTAACATTAATATTTATAGTAAACGAAGTTAGATGAGAGTCTATTTACAAAATTTAATATCAACAAAATATAAAATATTTTTTCAAGTTATAAGATTTTTTTAATAGGAATATTTGGTAAAATTTAATAGTAGTTTAAGTTTATTTTTTCTTTTTTTATAGGGTCATCTGTTATAAAATATTTTTGTTTTTTTATATATTAATCGTACAATGCTATAATTGGTTGAATGAAAAAATGATTCTAGATTCTTACATCAAATAGAAAACAAACACAAACGGGCAAAAATTTCGCCACTAACCATATCTGAATCGAAGGAAACTGAGAATTATACGAGTTGATTCATATAACCCGTTTCACAACTCACTGAGAATCGGTCAAAACTCAAAACTACACAGTTTGAGTATTTCACATTTTATTTCCAATTTCGCACTCCACAACTCCACATTGTGGGATTTCTCTTAATTTTGCTTCTTTTTTTTGAAATAGCTTTTAGAGAAATGGCTACACAAGCCAATCTAATTGATATTGATTAATGAATAAAATCTTATTGAACCCAAATTACAACAAACAATCAATAATCTTAATCACAAACTAAAAATATTCCATCTTCAAAATTCTAATTCCACTCCTATCCCTCCGATTCCGACCTCACACTCTCGAGAACCTGAACAACCTCCGCCATACTCGGTCTCCTCAATGCCGATTCCGACGTACACATCAATCCCAATTTCATCACTTGAATCAACTCATTCTCCACAAACCCATTCAAACTCCTATCAAAACAATCCGAAGCTCTCCCCCTTTCAATCAAACCCCTCACATATTCACACAAAACCACCACCTCATTCCCCCCCACCCCCTCCACCGGTTTCCGCCCTGTCACCACCTCCAACAAAATCACACCAAAACTATAAACATCACATTTATCACTCAATCTCATACTTTGAGCCAATTCCGGTGCCACATACCCCACCACATTGTGAAACCCGGTCAAACCGTAATTATCAAGCAACGGTAAAAACTTGACTAACCCGTAATCTGCAAGTTTCGGGTCGTAATTTTGATCTAACAAAATGTTGTGGGATTTCAAATTGAGGTGAAGGATTTGAGGTTTACAGTCGTGGTGAATGTACGACAACGCCCTTGCTACTCCTAATGCGATGTTAAACCTCCGTGGCCAATTCAATTCCGGGTTTCCGATTCCGGAGCTACTCCCGGAATGACTGATTCCGATTCCGTGGAGGTTGTCGTAGAGGTTCCCGTTTGGGGCGAAATCGGATAAGATTAATTGCATGGTGGATGACCAATAGTATCCTTGGAAAGACACGAGATTTGGGTGTCGAAGCGATCCTAGCCGTCCGATTTCTTGTTCAAATTCATCTTGGCTCTTGATTCTTCCTAAAGATTTGATCTTTTTTACCGCGATTGAAATCCCACCGTCGAAATCAGCTCGATAAACGGTTCCGATTGTTCCGGAACCGATTAAGCAGTTTTTATCGAGTAAAGCTTTGGTTCCTGCTTCCCAATCTTCATATTTTGATGGTAAAGTTTTGCTGAAAAGAACTAATTTTCCGATTATTAAATTGGAATCTGATGAAGCTAATGGTGTGCTTTCTATGATCATTGTTTCATCTTCTCTTCCTCTTCTTCTTCGGGCTTTCATGTTCAAGATGATTATTATAATAACTCCGATCAAGATCAATGAAGCAGCAACAATGGCAACAATGGTGGAAACGCTTAGTTTTGGTCTTTTTGATTCAGAATTTTTTGAATCTCTTGTACAAGATTGATCCAATGGGGGCCCACAGAGCTCTGGATTGTTTGAAAACACTGAGGAATTGAAATTTTGGAGTGAAAATGCAGGGATCTGACCCGATAGGTTGTTGTAGGAGACATTGAAGTGACTCAAGTTTGATAGATTTGATAAAGTTGAGGGAATTGACCCGGATAATGAATTTTGGGATAGATCTAATGTCTGGATTTTGGAGAGGTTTCCTAGGGTTGAAGGTATGGATCCGTTGAGATCGTTTTTGTGAAGATCGAGGATTCTAAGGTTGGACATGTTGTAAAATGATTCCGGGATTCGTCCCTGTAAAGAATTTCCTGAAACGTCTCTGTAAATGTAACGAAATTAGGGTTTGAAAATTGTTGAGGTGAAGAAGAAAGCGTAAGGTGTAAGTGGACTTACAGTTCTAGAAGAAACCTGCAACTGCTCAAGGAATCCGGGATTCCGCCGTTGAGATCGAGGTTATGAAGATCGAGAACTTGTAGAAGTTCAATGGAGCCGAATTCTTCTGGGATTTCACCAGTTATTGAATTATTCCCCAATTTGATGACTGAAATTCTTTTTAGATTTGAAATCTCCACCGGGATTTGACCGTTTAATCTGTTGTACGCCATGTTTAAAACCTTCAACCCACTGCATTGTGAAACAATGCTCATAGGGATCTCCCCTTCAAAACCATTTCCAGCAACATCAAAAACTTCTAGTTTTTCACTACAAGTTTGAATCGGTTGAATCTGTCCATCGAATTCGTTATTTGAAACATTGAAATAACTCAGATTTGCGAATTCTAGAGCACTGAAAGGGGCATTCCCGGAGAAAAGATTACTGCCAAGATCTAGAAGCTCTAACGTTTGACAATTTGCGATTTGATCTTCAATTTTTCCAGTCAACATGTTGTTTCTTACAGACAAGTAAGCTAGAGGTGGGATTTCACAAATTCGTGAAGGGAATTCGCCAGTCAAGCTGTTGAATGATACATCGAATCCTTCGAGATTCAAGCAGTTGTTGATGATGATCGGAATTGTACCGGAGAGATTGTTATGGGAGAGTGAAATGAACTTTGTTTTTTCACAGAGCTTAAACAAAGACGATGGAATCTCTCCTTGGAAGCCATTCTTGGACAAATCGAGAAACCGAATATTAGGCAAGTCCCCTAAAAATTCAGGGATTGAACCAGACAAAGCGTTGGAGCTGACATTGATCTTCCATAAAGTGGTGAGCTCTTGAAACTCCGGTGGTATGATTCCGGTGAATCCGTTTCCGAAGAGGGTGAGAATCCTTAACGATTTCAACTCCGATAATGCCGGCGACAACACACCGACCAAGCTAGTGTTCCATAACACAATCTTATATACATTCCCAAAAGAATCACAAAACACACCGCTATAATCTCTACATTGATCTGTACTAGAATCCCATGAAATCAAACTATTGTAAGGATCGATTGTAATGTTACCTTTGAACTGAAGCAGGATCTCCTTCTCCGAGGCCGCTGCAGCCACCTGATCGACAGCCGCCGGCGACATGAATGCAATTAGCAAAAGAAAACTGGCGGTGAAGTAGCAACATTGTTGAAATAAACCTCTCATTGATTCAAATACCGGAACAAATGTCGATTACTGCTACTACACTGCTACTCTGTGTAACCATTTTTGACTCCGATTCAAATTTGGGGAAATGGCATTTCCGACGAACGTTAAGAATTAGGTTCTGGTTGTAGGTGGGTCAAAAAACAAAGAATCAAGTGATGAATTAATAGCTTGTGGTTCAATTTTGCAGAAATTGAATTGGGTATTCAAGAACCCTAGATTTTATCTTGAAGGAGAGGGAATGTGGAGGGAGATTGGTGTGAGTTGTTAATGGTGGAAAAGGATAGTGGTGGTCCACGGTGGTGATGCGGTGGCGGCGATGGTGACGATCTTTAAAACTTTAAAGCATATACTAAAATGGTGGTGATCTTGTTTGCTTCCTATAAAAAGATGGTTGCCTTTCACATGCTCTGGTCATCTTCTGATTCTTTAGATTAATTAATGAAGATGGAAATGAGATTTATTAATTAAATTGAAGTAAATTACTACAAAAATAAAGGAAATGGAAATTAATTAAAATTAAAGGCATGAGAATTAACAAGTACAAGTTGTTTTCAGTGAGGGTGTGTACCTGTTCAGCGCATTTATTCCCTCCACCAACCCAAGCCAGCACCACAATATCGCCATTACCATCAACCCCCCAATATAGTTTTCTATTTTTATTTTTGACTTTAATGTTCAAAAAATGTATTTTCAATATTTAAGAATTATATATTCATAATTTTTAAAAATATATATATTATTATAAAAATTACCAAGAAACAACTAGAGTTGAATGATTTTTGTTTTATATAAATTTGACATATAACTTTTTATCAAAATGTAGTTTTGTTTTATGATTGATGCTATAAAAGATCTTTTATATATAGAGTTTTTTTTCATGTTAAATATTAACCTTTTTTCTTTAAAAAGGAGTTTGTATTTCTTTCATTTTTTTCGAAATTTTTTTAATTGTTTATTTATTTTTTTGAAAAACATCTCATATTTGACAATTTTTCTGAAAAAAAAAACTCTCAAAAAAGTTAAATTAATACAAGGTCTAAAAGAAAAAAAAATTGAAATATAATCCAAACACAATATATAATTTTTTTTATAATATTACATTTTAAAGTGAAATTTTTATCAAACTAATAAGGTATATTTAAAAAGGATAGTTAGCAAATTAATAAACTAATATCTTTTAACAAATAGCACAATTATTCAAAATAGCATCAATTTTGTATACAGTAAGAGCGTGTTTGGCTTAGCTTTTGTGGGGCAAAAGTCTTTTTTTGTAAAAAGACTTTTTACAAAAGTTGATTTTTAAAATGTGTTTGGATTAGCTTTTGAAAAAAAAAATTAAATTGTGTGGTTTAATTTTTACATACAAAATGATTAAAAATGACATGTTTACATATTTATTAGAGGCAGATGGAGATATAAAAGCAATTTTAATGTTTAACACTATTGAAAAGTTGGAAAAGTAATTATTTAATGACTTTTCAAAAAGAACAAATTTACTCGATTGGAAAAATCATTTTTAAAAGTCCTTCTCATCTTCCCAAACATCTTTTTGACTTTTTCTAAAAAAAAAAGATCAAAAGTCATTTTAGAAGTTAAACCAAACACTCTCTAAAATTGTGAATTGCGAAATTGCTTTTAGTATAAAAGAAATTTTTTAAAAACACTTCAAACTTAAAGAATATTCTTATTTCAAAATTGTAATAACAATTTATAATTTATAAGAACAATTTGGCAATAGATTTAAAGCAAAATCTTATTATTTTCAAGGGTTTTCAGGATTAATTTTGAAGGTTTATAGAATTGATGATCATTTTATATTACTTTAAAAAAAATGACAATCAGTTTATTCATTTATAAAATAATATTTTTATAACTATTAATCAAAAAACAATATTGCTTTTATTTATTTATTTATTTATTTTTATCCCTTTCATGTTCAACTTTTTTCATACGCTGAGCAATTGGTTATAAGGTAAACATATTTTTTGAGTTGTCACTTGTCACTTAAAAAATAAATAAAAAACAAATTGGTCACTATTGGATTTATGGACTACAAAATGCCAAATATTGAAGCATATTTGCTTTATTCCCGTTTCTATTTTGACCTTATCTCAACAAGACAAGAAGAATCAAACGTTCCACACGGAAAAACTAACGGCGAGTTGAACGATGCACCTTTAGGAATTACTACTATAACTTTAGTAATCAGAACCTTAAGAAACTACATTGTTGTAAAACTGCTCCTTTATTTGTCCTGACTTTGTAATTTTGTACTAGGTTTACTTTTTAATATGTTATATTTTTTAAACAAGATTGAAGTAAGTTTAATCGACTAGTATATCAGCCAATTATCTAAATTGTACTAATTACTTTTGTTGTTAAAGTTATATTTCATTGTTATTAGGATATATGTTATACTCATTTCTCATTATTTATGTCATTTTTGTGACAAATCATTTCATTCCTTCGTCTATCAAACCATGTTATACCCTTCTTCCATATTTTAATATTAGCGTACAAGTCCTTATACACAATATGCATGGGGAACAAGAAAATAGGCAACATGAGATGAGAGCATGGACAACAGGCTCATCACCACAGCGGGGTCTCCTACAGTAGGAAAATCCTAACCGAAATGTTGTTCTATATGTCATCGTACGGCTGCAGCTCCACCTCAGCACCCCGCTTCTTACTTGATACATATATGAGTAACATCAAGTTGAATAACCTAAAATGATAATAAAGTGACACCCCAACATCATATAGTATATGAAAATAATATTTTAAAAACATCATTGCATTATTTACAGGTTATGAGATTGTTATTCCTTTACGGAAGAGTATTGCGAGGTGATGGGACATTCGAACCTCTTTTATTTATCATTGATCAAAGAGTGATTTAACTGGATAGACAATACGTTTCACAAGAGAAAAAATGAAAGCTCTTGATAACATCGTACTTATTTGTATTTGGACTTTATAGGCGATCATAATGAATATAATGTTTTCGTCGCACAATCTTATACTTAGGTCTCTAATAGGATTCAAATGATTGGGTTGGATGGTTGAAACACGCTAGTTTATGTTGTGATTATTTGTAAATTTTTAGCTCCTTTTAAGTAGAGAAATTAAATATCCTATTATTTTTGCTCTTATTTATCTTTTTATATATGTGAAATAATGACAAGTGTTTTAAAATATTATTAATTTTATGTATTTATGTATTTTTAAGTTTTATATATAGTTTTTTTTTATGTATTTTAAATGTATAAATGTATTTTTTAGATATTTATATGTATTTGTTAAGTATTTTTATGTGTATATATATATATATATATATATATATATATATATATATATATATATATATACACGTATTTAAGTATTTTTTTTACTTTTAGTTTGAATGTAATCTAACTATTAGACCTTGTAAACAAATAATTTTTTTTATGTTGGATTTTTACTTTTTTACATTCTATGTATACCAAAAATTTTCATTTATGTTCATCTTTGAATTCCATACATGCTACATGTTAGACTCCATATTAATCTAGAAATCAAATAGTAGAAGGAAATCATCCAACTGATGTTAGCATAGACAAAATTGCAAAAGTTGTCTTTGTGGTATGTATTTTTTTGGGATTTTAGTCTAAATCATGACTTTTTTTTTTGTTTGATGGTCCTTTTGAGCTAGTTTCGTTGCGTTTTTGGTCCCTCGGTAAACTGAAATGACTGTAATCCTCTTCTGGTATTTTTTTTTTTTATGTTTTTTCTATTTAATTTAAATGAAAAAATAATTAAATTGGACCCACCTCTCTCTCTCTCTCGTTTCACCTACAGATCATTTGCAGAACCCATCTTCATCTTCCTCACACTTCTTCATCCAAAACTACTCTTGTTAAAAATGAAATCGGAATACCTATAATTGGAAATTCAGATGAAGAAAAAACCCCACATAAATAATTTTTGGGTTTTATTTCTCGCTCTACAATATACCAGAAGACCATCTTCTTCATGTTGGAGCTTGAAACCCGCTGGAACTCACCTCCAGCTCCTTTTATATTTGCTAAAATCCACATTCTCCTCCTACTATCTCTGCTGAAATCATAAATTTTGACAACTAAACCTACCATATTTTTGGTTTGATGTCCCACAAAATAAAGAACAAAACTACTGGGTTGATTCTTGGATCTATGTAATCGGATTCCCCCAATCGAAGACTTTAACCCATATGATTAAGAGGTTATAAATCCACTTTGTTGGCCACTGAGGTGGTCTCCGTTTCATTCACTGACATGGGTGGCGGTGGTAGCTATCCTATTCTCGATGCTTCCTCCATGCTAGTTCGATTCGACAAATGGACTCTCGATGAACACACATAATCGATACAGGTGTGAAGATGATGAACTTGTTGGTGTAAAAATGATGATGACTCAAAGTGTGTGTTCCTAGAATTAGGGGGTGTCGAGATCAAAGTTCTGGTAACCTTGATAATCAATACACTTTTCATGGGTTATCTTCGCATCAAACTCACTCATACATATATACTTGAATCGTAGGTTTTAGGTGTAATTAACCATAATCAAAATCAAATAGCACCCTCCTGGGTTGCCTTTTAGGAAGAATTGCATTTCCAGGGTCGGATTGTGTGTGTGAGTATGGTGGTGTGAGGAGGTTGTGAATACGATGAATAGGTAAGTGAAGTAGAGAGTTGGATGGTGTGGGTGGATTTAAATCAACAATGTTCAATCTCCGACAAGGTAAGATACTTCTCCGGACAACCAATTTTTAGTTCTCTGATCACATAGAGAGAGAATCACTGGAAGAATCTAAGCTTGTCTTTGTTCATTACCAGTTGACTCATCTTATTGAAGAAGAAATTATGAAGGTATGGGTTTAACTGGGTTTAAAGAAAGGTGTATAGGATGGGGGAGGTATACGGTGGAGAGAGAGAGAGAGAGAGAGAGAGAAGGAGAGAGAGAGACCCATATTTTTAATTAATAAAACATTAAATTAACTAGAAAAAACAAATATATATATATATATATATATATATATATATATATATATATATATATATATATATATATATATATATATATATCAGAAGAGCATTACAGTCATTTCACTATTCAGAAGGACCAAAAACACAACGAAACTAGCTCAAAAGGACCATCAATCCAAAAAAAATCGTGGTATGGACTAAAACCCCAAAAAAAATGCATACCACATAGACCATTTTTGCAATTTTGTCTAGAAGGTATTAGACAAAACTGCACAAATGGTTTCTGTGGTTAGCTTTAAGTTGTCACTTTGGTCCAAAAAAGTTTGGACTAGCACCAACGGTCCAAACTTTTCATTTTGTTGCAAGTTTGGTCCAATTTGTTTTGAAACTTTTTATAATGACGAATTTACCTTTGATTTTTTTTAATTTTTTTTATTTATTTAAATATTTTTATGTTTAAAGGAATAAAAAAGAAAATATTACCCCTACCTCACCCCTTCTCTCTCTCTCTCTCTCTCTCTTTCTCCCCCTCCCTCTCTCTCTCCCTCTCTCTCTCTCTCTCTCTCTCTCTATATATATATATATATATATATATATATATATGTAAAAGACCACCCAACCGGTCAACATCATCGCCGCCGCCACCACCGGTCGGAAATTTCGGGCATCAAAAACTTTACCTAGCTCCGACGAGACAAAAAATCAGAAATCTAACATACAAAAACACATTAAAAACCCATAAATCTTATGTACAAGAACACAAACATGAACCTGATTCATATTACACATACTCTAAGCTCAAACTTCCCAAGGGTCACCCATCCTTAAATTGCACCCGTCCGAGCACGCTTAACTGTAGAGTTCTTATGGGATATGTTGTCCTCACAGTTTGAAAACGCATTGTGACAGGGAAGGTATCTACACCCCTTATAAGGAGTGTTTAGTTCTCTTTCTAAACCTATGTGGGATAATGTGCAACCCACCTTAACCAAAGGGATTCTAGCCCAACGGTATCCGATGTTGCCCTCTTTTCTTGAGGTTGAGGGTTCAAGTCCCGTTGCGGGCAGGGGCCGAGCTTCAACGTTTGATTCGGGTGGGCCGAAAATATGATATGTATAAAAATTGGTAAACAGGGGGGAGGGGGGGCACAACAAAAATTTTATTTTTTTGGGCCTAAAATGTATAAAATGAAACTATAAGGACTATTTATAAACAACAAATCAGGGGGGGGGGGGACAGCCCCCCTGCTCTTATAAAGCTCCGCCAATGGTTGGGAACATAGGTGGATTTAATATATATATATATATATATATATATATATATATATATATATATATATATATATATAACATGAAGAGTGATGTGACAGATGAGGTGCTATTTTAAGGTGGGTTGCACCTGATCCTACATTAACTGAGAAGGAGAACTAAACATTCCTTATAATAGGTGTGGATACCTTCCCTAACACAACGCGCTTTAAAGCCGTGAGGGCAGCAGATCCCATAAGAACTCTACAGTTAAGCGTGCCCGGGCGAGAGCAATCTAGGGATGGGTAACCCCTTGGGAAGTTTTCGTGTCGGGAGCCTAAAACGGACAGTATTGTGATACGTGCTAGAAGGAATTATTAAAAATGGTATCAGAGCTAGGGCGCGAGTCGACGTGTTTGACAGAGACGTCGAACCCTATAATGGGGGTGAAGGCGGGCATGTTAGTTGCACTTGATCCCACATCGGTTGGGAAGGAGAAATAAGCATTCCTTAAAAGGGGTGTGGATACCTTCCCTAACACAACTCGTTTTAAAGCCGTGAGAGCAGCAGATCGCATAAGAAATCTGAAGTTAAGCGTGCTCGGGCGAGAGTAATCAAGGGATGGGTGACCCCCTGGGAAGTTTTCGTGTCGAGAGCCCAAAGCGGACAATATTGTGATACGTGCTAGAGGGAGATGTTACAAATGGTATTAGAGCTAGTACACGGGTCGATCTGTTCGATGATGATGTTGACCCTATAATAGGGGGTGAAGGTGGGTTGCACCTGATCCTACATTGAATGGGAAGGTGAACTAAACATTCTTTATAAGGGGTGTGGATACCTTCCCTAACACAACGCGTTTTAAAGTCGTGAGGGCAACATATCGCATCAGAACTCTGTAGTTAAGTGTGCCCGAGCGAGAGCAATGCAAGGATGGGTGACCCCTGGGTAGTTTTCTTGTCGGGAGCCCAAAGCGGACAATATTGTGATACGTGCCAGAGGGGAACGTTACACATAAATCTTCTATACAAGAACACAAACTAGAAATGAAACCATAAATGATTAAACACATAAGAACCTAGAAATGATTAAACGAAGATGAGACCAAACATATACATTTGTTCAATATATGTTCAAGATTTGATATATATATATATATATATATATATATATATATATATATATATATATATATATATATATAAATCTGATATACAAGACCCAACATATAAACCTGATTCAACACACAACACTTGCGAGAGAAAAAGAGAGAACGGGGGTGAAAACATATCTGAAAAACTAAGGTTTTAAAAACCTAGAAGGGCAGTCACGCTAGGGTTTTTGCAAAGGCAGATACCTTGCCGAAGAAGGAGATCTAGTGTGTGTATACCCAACAAATTTCAGACCTGGTTTGTGTATACAAGATCTATTCGTCACCGGCACAGAGGGTTTGGGTATGGTCGTTGCCTTCATCCGTGGCTCGAGTTTTGAGCACCATCGGAGTCCAAAAAACTAAAAGAGCATCAATGTTGCTGTCTATGCACAAACTTGTAGCTCGACATTGTCATCGAAGGAGGGAGATGGTTTTGTTGGTGTAAGATCTGAGAAAGGGTTTCGTAAAGAGTCTGTCGATGAGGTCGAGTTCAGCGCTGCCAATAAGGGTTTTGAACTCGCCACCATTAGAAACTCTAACTTGTTACAAAATCGTTTAGGAAGGAGCATGTCAGATCATCAACGTCATCGAAGAAGGACCAAGAAGAAGTCGACAATGTTCCAAATCTATGGCGGTGGTGACTCCAATAATGGTGACAGATTCAACGATGTTCTAATTTTTCCGGTGATGGTTTAGAGTGGGAGAGAGAGAGAGAGAGAGAGAGAGAGAGAAAGAGAGAGAGAGAAAGGGAGTTGGGTGGGGTAGTTAAATGGACAAAAAAATCAGTGACTAAATGTATATAAAATGAAAAATATCTTACCGTTTTAAGTCATTTACCCTATATAAAGTTAAACATATGAATAAAAGTGGGTGAAAATACAATCTAGTACTTTTGTTATATAACCATCAGTTAGAAGTAGATTTTGGTTGTGTTTGACATGTTATAGGTAACTGACAAGCTAACTTATTTTTTTAAGTTTTTATAAGTTGATATGTTGGCAAGCCAAAAATAGTTTATAAGTTAGCTTTTAAAAAACTATTTAGATTGGATTTTCATGAGTTTTAAAAAATCAAATATACTCTTAATTAATTAAAAAAACATATTTTTTAAAATGTATTTTCATGTCATTTTATATTTTCTAACTAACTTATCAATTAGTTTAACACACATCATTTTTTATCTATTAACTTATTATTTATCAGCTAACTTTCAACTAACAACTAATTTTTCTGTTATAAATTAGTATGACAAACATAACATTTCTATCCAAGAAAGATTGCAACGTAGCTTGTTGTCAATTTACCCGCTATGTCCATACAAAAATTTTAACATTTACAAATTGAAACTTATTTAGGTTATATTAACAAATTAATTAAGAGTTTTAATTACGTACTTTACAAACTAGTTTTAAAAAATAAAAACTTAAAAACCTTAAAAACCCTAAGAAACTCTTAAAAGCTTATTCACAAATGACAAACGATAAAACTACTTTCACTTGGATTTTATGTAATGAGTAATGACGATTGACCGATTACTTAAAAGAAAAAAAAATTAAGAAATAGTTATTGCAAGAGGACAAAAACAAATGTAAAAATGGAATTGGTGTAGGGAAGAAACTTGTAACATGAGACCCATGAAAGTGACCGCATTTGCCCACCTCTTTAATATTCCCGATTCCCGTTTTGCCGACGTCATCCTTTATTAGCTGTTTATATCTTTATTATTACTATTTTCTATTTTAAGTCATAAATACCCATAATAAATTCTAAAATCTTCACCTGAAGCATTCCTGATCAACGGTTCAGTTTATTTTTTTAATTATATAAATCTAACGTTATAATTTTATGTATTATAATTACTGTTTATTATATTTAACTAGGTTATAACCCGCGTTAAACGCGAAAAACATATAAAAAAAATACAAATTATTGAATGACATATTTGTAGACAACTTTTTATGTTAAAAAGAATTGGATGCATTAATGGGTTTAAATGAATTTATTCAATTCTTCAATACATATATTAAAAAAATAACACCATAAAACAAAATAAGAGATGAGTTGACGATTAAAAAAAATTAATGCTACATTTGATATCTTTTCCATCAGCCACTGATTGTCATGGTGAATAATATCTTTAACATGACGATAAAAAAAACTCAGTTTCATATTGAACACGAATTACAACCTTCACCCTAAAAATTATAAAATGACACTTGAATGGACAATGAAATAAAATCGGAAACATTCAAATATAGATTAATGTCACAAGAACTATACAAATGTAAAATTATGAACTTGTTGTAAACATCATAAACTTCACCACAACCTTCACACGTAAATGGTTCAACATTAGTATTATCATCATTCTTACTTACTTTTTTTGAACTATCACGACAATAAAAAGAATATCAGCCTTCGTCTAAATCAAAACAGATGGCAGTAGCAATGATGGACAAACCAATTTTCTATTTCATAACATTTTTAAAAAATATATAATTTTTTTTTCATATATATATTTACTGTGTTATATGCCATAAATTTATAAGATTAATGGAAAAATATTAATATTGTTAAGTATACCTCATTGTAATATGGAATATTATCAATGTTCTTGATTGCAAAACGGGGTAGTAAGCCTCTGCCTTGGTCACAACAACATCGGTGTTAAGTTGTGTAGTACTAATGAAAGACTCAACTTTCAAATCCATATCAGCAATACTATATATAAGAAGAAAAAAAAAATAAAGAAGCTAAACAATATAAATAATTAATGATTAAAAAATAAGAAAAAACAAACATTAAGCTATTAATTAATGATAAAAGACATACATTTTTAAATTTTGAAATGTGAGACATGTCATCATTAATATGCAATCTCTAGCAAAAACAAACACATATCCACTTGAGGCTGACCTGTAAATAACAATTAAAGTTATAAATTAATTTATCTTATAAATAAAATATTAATGTAAAGACATGGAAATTTATAATAAAACATTATTCTTACCACCCCAAGTTTTGAGCTTTTCTGTACGTAGGAGGATGATAACACCTGCATTATCATTTTGATGTAAGCAAATCGTTCTACAACAAGTATGTATAATAAGGCAATATCAAAAGTACATTGTTTTTTTTTACCTTTGGACAAAAAAGCATATGGTGATTAAGAAACACAAAGACAAACATATATTAAAGAAATATATGAATGTTCCCAAAAAAGTAGTTTTTACTGCAAGGGTAAATAAGTCATTTTGAAGAAATACTATATGTAGACACTAAACCTTTTAGGAAGGTACTTCACTTTTACTTTTCTTTATTTCTATTTTCATCCGATCCAAACACAGAACCAAATCTAAACACAGAACTAATTAAACTGAATTTTACATCATCAAATACAAACACAAAATCTAATACAAACAAACACACACACACACACAGAAACACAAACAGACACACACAACAAGTGTAAATAGGTCATTTTACAACAAGTATGTATAATACATCAATATCAAATTTACATTTGTCTTTTTTTACCTTTGGACAAAAATGCATATGCTTCTTGAGAAACACAGACACACACATATATATTAAAGAATATATGAATCATTCCAGATAAAAGTAGTTTTTACAGCAAGCCTAAATAAGTGATTTTGGAGAAATAACATATGTAAACACTTAACCCTTCGGGAAGTTAGTCCATTTTTACTTTTCTTTATTTATTTTTTCATCCAATCCAAACACATAATCCAATCCAATTAACACAAAACTAATTAAATTGAATTTACATCATCCAATCTAAACACACACACATACAAACACACACACACACATACACACACAAACATAATGAGAGAGAATAGAAAATCTGTTTATCAAAAACACACTAATAAGCCATTGATACATATAGTGAACACAAACTATAATAAGATGTAAGAAATTAATCAATAAATCATTTTTTCGCTAAGCTTATGAAACTGGTATTCGAACGTGATGCTGCAAAGTGCAGACTTCACGAAATTGTGATAACAAATGAATGAGATTATACTTATACATAATTTTGAACAAAGATTTTGGAAAGGATATGAAGAAATTAATATTGTGATTCACATCATATTATTTTGAATTATTTGATTTCAGTTTCTATAATTATGAAATGTATATACAAATTACCTGATTTTAAAAAAGGAAAGAATCATATTTATGTTTTGACAATTATGTTGATATTTATTTCGCTTCAATACATTCCAATTAAAAATTTCAGTCACCATTAATAAGTTTTCACATTTCCAAATGTAGTCGACTTAATTTAGTTAATATTAATTTTATTTTATTTTATGATGACATCATCAAAATGATCCAATGGTTGAAATTAATCAAGGAAACATAATGAATGACCCTGATTGTTGAAGGTGATGTCATCAAGTTTCTCTTTTAATATATATAAAGATAAATATAAAATTTTGATTATTTAACTTGAAATGAATGTATTCATAAGTCACTTATATATGGGGAAGTAACAAAAGAAAAACAACTCCATCTCAGAACCTTTTATTTGGGGAATATTCAGGCAGAATTGATATTATTATCAAACTCGGAATTTGCAAATTGAACCAATTTTGTAGACTCTTAGGAAAATAGAACAATATAAGATGTATTAACAAACTATTTAATATAAATTTTAAGAAAAAAAATATGATATCATATAATCTTAATGTTTTATTCATTTGAGATGCCCTGTGCTTCTATCTAAACAAACATGGATTTTATTTAATTTTGAATTAAAAATTGGAGTTTATGGATTAAAAGAAAGATAGAACATTTTGAAACAACAATCTTTGTGAATACTTTTTATTTTCATCTACGCAATAATGAAAAATTAAAGAAGTAATTTGTATATAATAATTTTTCTCTATACATCATAATTTGTGATTTATAAAGTTGTACGATACAACATTTTAAAACACAAATTATTGTGTACGAATCAACTCCCAAAATAAAAACAACTTAATCTAAAATCTACTTCGAGTAATGTTTGAAGGTTTTTAATTTTTAATTTTAACTTTTCAATTTTTGTAAGATTATATCTATAATGTTATCAAATATTGTTTGAAGATTTTTTTTACAAATTTTGTAATTTTTAGCGTTTAGGTTTTTGTTAGATTAAATATAATATTATAGCCCAAGTGGACTACTCATATGTTTAGACTAATAGTCGGCCTTGAACCCATGACCTCTCATTTAACAAAGTCAGTCTTTACCTCTAGACCAAATGACCTTTCTCTCTTGACCATAACTTCACTACCATAGTGTTCGTGTAGATAATTTTGTGTATATCAAGATTGACATTTAATGAGAAAATCATCCAACATCCTATCGAAGCAAATATGATACCTTTTTCCTTATATTGTACTTAAATATCCTCCCTTCCTTCTATTAGTCGTATTTTCTCTCTCGACCATAATGTCATTGCCTTTGCTCCATCGTGGCACCTCCTTAAACAACACGATTGTCAAATTTAAAATACTCATTGTCTTCACAATATTGACCACTATATTATGATGCTTGGAGAGAACCTTTTTCACATATTGTATTGGTTTCGATGTTGCCGATCACATAAATAATACTTATAAATACCCTACACATAAACCTGCCGATCTCGAATGGAAAGAAGGTTGATTCTATTGTCAAACTTTGGATATACGAGTCTATATCCCAATATCTTCTACGAATGGTTCTAAAAATTGATTCATCAGTTCACGATGTATGGATAAGCCTTGAAAATATGTTACGACATAACAAGGATACAAAAGCTATGCAACTAGGTAATGAACTTTTTCAACGTTTCGATGTGCGATCTTTTCATTCCCGAGTACTTTACCAACACTAAAGTCATGGTAGACCTCTTGGACAACATTGGTGTTGTGGAGACCGACAAAAACCTATCATTTATTTGATTAATGGCCTCTCCTCTAAGTTTGATTATGTCATAAGTATCATTTGACACCGGTCAGTCTTGCCTCTATCCTCGTTCGATGTTGTTACTTAAATAGCAAAGAATGTCTCAACAACACCCTTCTCGTTCCTTGTCTCACACCGACCACATATCTTACACCGACCACATATCTTCCCTCAACATCCTTCATACT